>NC_143258.1:44046807-44205076 GCF_984573655.1 Nuphar pumila
TGACAAGCCGGTTTTGGCCAAACAGAAAGAAAAGATCAAACATGAAGGTTGGGGTTATGACCGCCAATTCACTGCTCTGGAGCAATCCCTCGAACAAGTCCTGGAATATATGTTAAGCAAAGATATGATTAAACTTCCAAAAGTTGTTGATCCCCTGGGAAAATGGAAGGACAAATTCTGTGAGTTCCAACGAGCAGTGGGGCATGATACTGAGCACTGCTTCGTGCTCAAGAACATTATCCAGGATTGCATTGATAAAAACCTTCTGATAGAGGACGAAGATGAAGAGCAACCCGCTGTCTTGACCAAGCCTTTCTCAGACCATTCAAAAAACTGACAATGCTAGAGTCTTTTTGCTTTCCTCCATTTTCTTTACCAACCATCTTGTAAGGGCAAGTCAGCCCGAGTCTTTTGTGACCATTTTGGTCAAGATGCTTGTAAATATTTCAGTCTTTATTATCGGTTTTGTTTATAAATGAAATGTCAATCTTCTTCCTATCTTTGATCCTTATTTCTTTCGCCATATTGGGGCATCTTTTATTATTAAAATTACATTTACACTTCAAAAATATTCTTTGGCCATCAAATTCCTATTCTTTTCAAGATGAGGGACAATCTCGACATCATCCATGAGAAAAATGATATTACCTATGAGGGTTTTTCAAAATTGTGAAATTTTCTGCAAAATCTTCGTCATAAACACCAAAGGTTCAAAATTTTGGTCCAATCTTTTTCAAAATCAACCAGCGCGTTGATCCTCTATTTCAAAATCAGTTTTAAACCAATATTTTCAAAGAATCAACCCTCATAATGATCTCTCTTCAAAATCAACCCTCGTGTTGATTCTTCTCCAAAAGATCAGCTCACGTATTGATCATTCTTCAAAATCAACCTCACGATTGATCCTCTTTCCAAAAATAATTTTCTCATGAATATTCTTCTCTCACTTTAAAGATCCCACATGCAGGCAGGATCAAACAAACTTTTTTTCTCAATTTTTATCAATTTTTCGTTTATCAATCTTTATCAGTCTTATCAGTTTTATTTATCTTTATCAATTTTATCAATTTTATTGATTTTTCATCCATTTTTATTAATTATTCTTGTCAATTCTTATTCCAATTACCCTTTCAGGTTAAGGGATAAACCTGATGCCTCTTTCTCATGAGGTATTTCTTTTTCCTTCTTTTTCCCTCTCAGGTTAAGGGATAAACCTGAACCTCGTCCCACGAGGTCCTTCTTCCTTTAGGATAAGGGATACTCCTGAAGTCTCTCATCATCTTCCAAGTATCCTCAGTTTTTCCACCAAATTTTACCAATTTCTACTAGATCTTTGTCAATCTTTGTCAATTCTTTATTAGTTCTTATTCTTTATCAATTTTATCAATTTTATTGATTCTTTATCATTATTTTTTTAAAGTATCAAATTCTTTTGATTTTTTATCAACCTTTTATCAATTTTGTCAAATTTGTCTATCCTATTCTTTTCCCATTCAGGATAAGGGATAATCCTGAAACCCCTCATAAGAGTAACAATGCTACCTGTGAAAATTCTTTTACAAGACAACTTTCATCAAATTTTCTTGATTTTTTTGTTCATTTTTTTTCAAATTTTCCATCAATTTCTATCTATTTTCATCAGTCCTTCTCAAATTTTATTCTTCCCATTCATGATAAGGGATAATCTTGAGACCCCTCATAGGAGCAATAATGCTACTTATGAGAATTCTTTTGTAAAACAATTTTTCATCAATTTTCCTTGATTTTAAATATTTCTATCAATTTTTTTTCCTTTTAAAATTTCCTCAAATTCTATTCCTTCCCCTTTCAGGTTAAGGGATAAACCTGAATCATCTTCCATAATTTCTTTAATTTTCATTAATTCTTAATTTTCTTTCTATCTTTTCTTTCAAAGATTTGGGTTCTGACTCGAGTCTTCCTTTTATCTTTTCTTTTGAAGTTTCGAGTTCCGACTCGAGCTTCCCTTTGGTTCTAATGCTCGCATTGGACCAATCGTTTTCTTTAAAAATTGGAGTTCCAAAACTCGGGTTTTCTTTTATCTTTTCCTTTTAAGATTTGGGTTCTGACTCGGGTCTTCCTTTTATCTTTTCTTTTGAAGTTTCGAGTTCCGACTCGGGCTTCCCTTTGGTTCTAATGCTCGCATTGGATGAATCATTTTCTTTAAAAATTCGAGTTCCAAAAACTCGGGTTTTCTTTTATCTTTTCCTTTTAAGATTCGAGTTCCGACTCGGGTCTTCCTTTTATTTTTTCTTTTGAAGTTTCGTGTTCCGACTCGGGCTTCCCTTTGGTTCTAATGCTCGTGTTGGAACCAATCGTTGCTTTAAAAAAAATGAGTTTTCAAAACTCAGGTTTCTCTCTCATCTTTTATTTTGAAGATCCGACTTTCAACTCAGGTTTTTCCCTTTTTATCTTTCGTTTGAAGTTCTAAGTTCCGACTCAGACTTCCTTTTGGATCCAATGCTCGTGTTGGAACCAATTGTTGCTTCAAAAATTTGAGTTTCCAAACTCGGGTTTTTCTTTTATCTTTTATTTTAAAAATTCGAGTTTCGACTCGGGTTTTCCCCTTTTATCTTTCGTTTGAAGTTCCAAGTCCCAACTCGAACTTTCTTTTGGATCCAATGCTCATGTTGGAACCAATCATTGCGTCAAAAATTCAAGTTTTCAAACTCGATTTTCTCTTTTATCTTTTATTTTGAAGATCCGGGTTACGACTCGGGTTTTCCCCTTTATATATTCCGTTGTGATCATCGCAAAAATTTTCCTCTCGTAATGTTCTCTCTCTTCCTTCTCTTTTTCCTTTCCAACCTTTTATTTCCTCCTTTTTGAAGGGAGAAAATGAAAGGTAGAAAAGAAGAGAAAAGAGAAAAGAAAGAGAAGAGAGAGAGAAACTCTTTTGCGGGGTCTCACTTGACCTTAATTTTGAAAGTATTTGAGAAAATAACTCGCCTCCGTTTTGAAATATTTTGCGGGAAAACTGGGATACGGGATCCGCTCGTCGGTACGAGGTTTGACCGTTCCTGGCGCCTTTACCAGGGGTAATCGAACCAAGGGTCGAATTCATGCCTTTTGCTTTGCTAAGAAATTATCTAAGAATCTATTCTAAGTCTAAATGCACAAAGAATCATGCTTGTGAAATGCAAAGATGTATGCTCTTTTTTAAAACGATTTGAGATTTTCCAAGTGTTTCTTGAATCTGATGATAGAATGAAGAAATGGTTTTTAACTTAGAACTAGAGATTTAAAGTTCTAAGTTTTTGGAATAATCAAAGTTTGAGAATAAATTTTGACTTTGAAAGGAATGATTCAGAAGTTGAAAAAGGAGAAGAAAGGAAATTTCAAAGTCATAAATGGACTTTGAATCAGAATAGAGATGAATTGGAATTGAATTCTAACTTTTGAAATTTGAAATAAAATGTGGGAAATCTAAAATAGAGTTGAGAAATAGAATTAATTTGAAAGTTGGAATTCAAGATGGAATTTGAATTCGAAGCCTGGATTTTAAATTAAGATCAAAATTGAATTTCTGGATCTAGAATCCAAAATGGCAGTTGAATCTGAAATTTGAGATCTGAGATGGAATTGGATACTACATCCTAAATGGAATTGGATCTGAACTCTGGAATCCAAGATGAAATTGGATTCTGAATTTTAAATGCAATTGGTTCTAAGATCTGAGATCCAAAGTGGAATTGGGTTCTGGATCCTAGAATGGATTTGGATCTAAAGTCTGAGATCCAAAGTAGAATTGGGTTTTGAATACTAAATGGAATTTGGATCTGTAATTTGAGATCCAAAGTAGAATGGGGATCTGGATCCTATAATGGATTTTGGATCTGAAGTCTGAGATCCAAAGTGAAGTTGGATTCATACATGGAAATATGGATCCAAGAATGGATTTTGGATCTGAAGTCTGAGATCCAAAGTGAAGTTGGATTTATACTTGGAAATCTGGATCCAAGTTGAGATTAGGATCTAACTTTGGATTTTGGAATTTCAAAATTGATTTGAGGATGAATTTCAAAGTCAAATTGGACTTTGAATTTGAAACTTGAATTTGGAATTTAGAAAATGAATCAAGAATTTCAAAGTTAAATTGAACTTTGAATTTGCTTTCAAAGTCAAAATTTGGACTTTGAAGAGGAGATAGAATTGATGAGTTTGAAGTAGAAATTGAAGAAAAGATGTTCAAAATCACTTGGGTTTTTGAAAAGAATTTTGAAAATATGATGTAATTCTATCTTGAATGATGAATGAATTTAAAGAATTTGAAATTGGTTTTTGAAAAAGCTATTTCATTCTTTAAATGAATTAAAAATGAGGTTGAAGATATAATATATCCCTGACTATGGTTATTGAATATATTATATGATAACCACATTTAAATTCAAGTGGAGAATAAAATATATTTTTTTGTGCTTTTATAGAATTTAAAATGAAATTAACTCTTAATATACCCTGACTATGGTCATTGGTATATATATTGAATTAATTTCAAATTAAATTCTGATAAAAGAGGGAAAATATTAAAAATATATATATGTGATGATTTTTGAAAAGGGATCCAGTGTTATTTTATAAGAGATAAAAACACTAAGTCTTGTTTACATCCTGACTATGGCCATTGATGTAAATCATCAACTTAGGATTAATTACCTCTTACGAAATGGTGCACGTGCCATTCGTGTTGCCATTTGTGAGAATTTTGAGAAATAAAGGAAAAAATGCATGAAAACAAGCAATTCATGATATTTACAATGCTCATTCATTATGTCTAAAACAGGAAGTGTAAATTCTCATTAAAATCTTAACTATTACAATGCATGAAATTGAATTTAAGAGAACAAGAGTTTCAAAATAGAAATGAGCATTTCTATGCATTTCCTGCAAAAGAAGGGCATGGTTAGCATATAATCAATAACATAAAACAAAAACTCCTAATAGATGTATGAGAGACATATGGGAAAGTGGATATGATTCCTTAAACTTGATTTAGGAAATGATTAAAAATATATGTACTAAGTCTTGACTTTGTGGGAGAGCACAAGCCAGAGTATGTTTTTATGCACTAAATGATGATGGGCTCGCTGATAATCAATGTATTATAAAAAATATCAGACTGAATGCAGGAGATGGCTAATAGTTGACAGGCATATGTTGTGCCTAATGCTGGAATTAGACATGCATACATATTATAATAGTAATGCTGATGAGGGCTGAAGATGATTCCCTGTGTGTGTACAGGATGTACTATGATAAAGTTTGCTAAAGATGACCAGCTATGAGATAGAGGCATAATGAAAGGTAAGCTGCCAAATCCTTAGAATCATCGTGGGACTCATGCAGCAGTTGACAGATGGTGATATCGCTGTAATTGCAGCAATACTGGGTATAATGCATGTGCAGGGAATTGACAAAAGTGTAGCTGGAGATGGAGTACTACGAAGCACATGAGTGCGAGGTGCAGGGGGGTCGTGGATGTGAAGCTCGTGCCACTGTAAGGTGCAGCTGAGAACATGGGGGTGGGGGGGGGGAGGGGGGTGTTACCTACAAGGAGCCATGCTGCTACTGAGTGTACAGCAGTGGGGAGTGAATGCATGGTAGTGAATGTAGAGGGTAACAGTAAGCATGGTAAAATATATTGCAGACAGGATGCTTGACAGGTGCACTGTTATAACACTTACTATATCATCATATGCCAAACCAAATGACTTCAGCATTATAATAACGAATTGCAACACATCCCCTCTGTTATAGGGCATACCTCTGATTTCATAACTCAATATACATAATCAGATAACATGACACACAGGCAATCAAAATGATCATGAGACATAACATGATGCTTCAAGGGTTAACACAGGATATTTAGGAAATTCAAGGAAAAGATAGGCCTTACATCAGTATTTCATGATGAAATCATTCAAACCTCCCGGTATATTAGATAAGGTGGTTGCTCAGGGTAGAATTGAAACTAATAGAGAATGTCCATACATTTGGGGTTTGACTTCAGTTCACTAGAGGTCGAACTCACCTGTGGCTCCTGCATGATAGATCGGTCCTGATTGTTTCCACACAGATTGATATAGCACAGGCTATGTCACCACATACCAAATCGTATGAATTTAACACTTCAATGATTGATTGAAGGTCATTCATGGCAAACGAGACATATGAGATGCTGAAGACAGATGAGACTGATTGCATGAGAACTGCTAGGTTAATAGCTGGTATAACACATCAAAGGCATATACAATATATTGTGATCTCTATTAAGACAATGCACGTGTCATGCTGAACATAAATTTAGGCTAAGACTAACATGCTAATGGGCAAGGCACGACATACTTAAAGGAAAATAAACTTATTAATATGAACTAACTAATGAATTATACTGCTAAATGGCAGAAAAAGAGTCTGGGAAATTCATTTCTGTAAATGGCAGATAGTAGAAATAAGCTGACGCGAGGAACTGTAAAAGGGAGTATCGAACTTGAAACAACAAAAACAGGTGTTTTCCCTTGCATAAACTGAGGATATTCAACACAATACATCATAAAACAGAGAATAAATGTTGAGGTTGCAACACCTGTTACACATTGCAGCAGACTGTCTAAACGAAACAAAGTCACTCACTGGTGGGCAGTCTTAGGAGTTGTAGTAATATCATCAAGACAAGTAACACATACCTAGTAATGACAAGCTGCTGGATCCAATGCTTGATGAGTTGTAACGCTCCAGTCGGCCTACGTGTGGCTAGTGGGCACCGGCGGAAGATGGATATACAGATCAGAATTGTCCCGAGCGACCTGTTTCAATGACTCTGTTAGCAGTAGATAAGTACATCCTTTTAACCAGAATGCAGTTCGATTAGTGAAATATAAAATTTCTTCTTTAACTCTCGCGTCCCCATTCATCTGTTATCCCTCTGCCAAAGGCTTCTCCAATGAAAGTAAAAGTATCTGATTCTTCCAGATTCCCCGTCAAACTGATTGTTGAATGCTTGATATAAATGATAACAGGACAAATACAACACCCATTACCATGTGCTAAAGGTCGCTTCGACCACTCTACAATGCTTATATAATACAAAAACCTTCAGGGTGATTAAGGATGAAATGACCAGATATAGTGATAGGTGAAAGGGGCAAGGTAGGAGAGGTTTAAAACTAGCGACAAAAGGCAGGACTGGCATTCTAGGTGGGTGATGAGGACAACAATATCGCGATTCCGAGAAGTGGATGCGATGAAATCTGAATCAACAAACAAAACTATGAATGATGCCATGAAATGAATGAGGAATCTACCCGTCATTCTTCATCAAACTTTTGATCATGAGGCTAAATGGAGATGTAATCCGATGCTACAGTTATTAATTGCAGACATACTTATATGAAAGTGGATTACAAATGAATATGAAAGCGGTTTACAAATGAACAGGATCAAATTATATTTCAAAAAAACAAATTGGTATATCTCAATTTCGACAGAATGAAACCACCCATGTTCAAGACATCCTAATTGAAGGTCAGATCTCCATCCCTGGGACAACACAGACCACAATCCTAAGTCGCAAGCCAAAGGAATATCAAACTCAGGATTAAATTATTTACTAACGATCCATGAGCCCCATCACCATAGTAATAACATCTGCTGATTTTCATCCTTGTGAAATGCACGTACCTATATTCTGAATGCCTAGGCGTGATGTGACAAAGGGAGCAGTGATAATACAACCATAGCCAACGCGCTATACGTAAAACTGCAGGAACCGAATGCGGAGATCCTCGGTCAAACCAATTTTGGGTGATCCGTAAAGCTCCCAATACCGTCCCATAATCAGAATTTATCACAGATTCAGCCTTATTCACGATGGGTCCCGTAGGGCTACACTCAAGACCAGCTGGTGCGAATGGAGCTTTGGATTCATAAGAAGAGAAAAGAAAAAAAAAACGTATGACCGATGTCTTGAGAGGAAACCAGAAGGGCCTCTTACCATTCCCCAAAATACCATGGGATTAAACATAGATCACGGTTTGCTGCTATGGTCATCAACCGTGAACCCAGCTTATTACAAATTCAAACGATGATGACCCTAATCGACTCCAGTTATAGGAATCGAACTCAAATCCAGGATCAAACCTAATGGTGGCTCGAATTTGGTTACGAAAATGTTAAATGAAACGCAATAGCAAGAAGAATGGCCAGATATTAAAGCAGAAGATAAAAAATGCCAATCGAAAACCCAAAAAAAAAAGGCAAGCAATCAAGAATCAACAAAGAGGAAGGAGATGTTGGACTGAAAACTCCATTGATATTGCAGTGTGTAGGTTGGTGATGCGATAAGCAGACCAATACTACAACAGGTGCGTTGATGGAGCATAAAAAAAAATTAAAGAAAATTCAAAGAAATACATATAAAAAGAAAAGCAACAGAGAGAAGAGAGAGGGGACGCTCACCGGATTTGCTTTGTATTGGGATTAGAGGAACTTCCCTTTTGTCTTCTTGGTGAGCTCCTTCACTGAATATGGATGTTGATCAAGAGGGAGTGGGATCTCCTCTGTATGCTCTGTCGGCTCGATCGAACTTTGTGGACAAAAGAAGGGGAGAAGAAGCAAGAAAAGAAAGAAGGCAGAGGAAGAAGATGGAGAAACCGCAGAAGATGGAAGAGGATCAGAGCGTATATACAGAAGGGTGGAGGGGTGAAGGCGATGGATTATGGTTTCCTCATCGTGCCCCTCTTAAGGAGGGGAGACGAAGGTTCGGGAAGGAAGATCGTTGAAGATGAGCGGCTTAGATGGGCGGTGAGAGCGGAGGAGGCGCCAGCCAGCCAAGATGGAGAGAAGAAGAGGGAGAAGGCAGCTGAGGGTTTCGGCTTTCTCTCTGTCCCTTTTTCGCTTACGAAGGGCTTTAAAACCCTAAAAAGAGTTTTTGCGAAGGAGCCCCTCTAATTTTTTATATTTTGCAAAGAGGGGGCTCCTGAGGCTTTTAGCAAACTTTAAATTTGTTTTAAAAAGCTTTTAAACTCATTTGTTTTTCTCATAATTTTTTCAATTTTTTTGGTTTCTTGTGTAATTTTTCAAATTTTTTTTATTTTTAGAATAAAATCCTAAAGTTTTTACGAGAAGACAAAGATAAAAAAAACTTTTTTTTTGTATTTTCGCAAAGTATTTACAAAAGAGAATTTTTCTGAGAATTCAAGGCTATTTTTGGGGAAATTTCTTTAGAAAATACATTTGGATCCGTATTTTGAGGAGATACGGATTTAAAACACTAGACTCGGATCCGAAATTGAATTTGAAAGTGCACTAGGATCGCGACAACGAGCACTAGAGGGGGGGTGAATAGTGCTTTTAAAATTTTCTGCGGAATATAGAATGATTTTGCAAATCTCAAAGCAAACACACAACGAACACAAGATTTTATCCTGGTTCGGTCTAACCCGACCTACATCCAGTCCCCAAGCAAAACCCGCTTGAGATTATCCACTATCAACCTTGTAAACTATAAGATCACACAGACCATAACTGGTCCCACTTTCAGTAACAACCCTACTGAAAGCAAACAACTCCTTTAAACCAAGGAGTCCTTCTTTTTACAGAAAAAGAAATAACAACTTACAATACAACCTATGAGCCTTCCTTTTGAATGCAAATGAGATGCTATTGGCTTTTGAGGTTGTTGAAACACTCTACTCATGAATTCACTATCTCTCAAAGTGATTTGAGTGAAAAACTGAAGTGAAAATATCACGTGAGTGAGAAAACAAATACTTGAATGAATAGGAGTGAAAAGCAAGAAGTAAATGATTCAAATCGATTGAATTCTTGTTATTTTGAGTGTACAATGCACTCATATTTATAGTTAAAGTTTTCCATACATTGAGGATATGAAAGGGTGTCAAAACAGTCCATTTCGAACGATCAAAACGTTTGAAAAATGAAAAGACACGCCTTTTTGAAGTTTCAGGAAAACGGCAGAATTAGTCGACTGAAACATCAGTTAGTCGACTAATAGTTAGTTATTAGTAGACTGACCGTTATCGTCGGTCGACTGATCTGTTAATCGAGCCGTTTGAAAATCTGAACTTTTGAAACTTAGTCGACTGATAATATCATCAGTAGACTGAAAAACCTTTTAGTCGACTGCTGCTAAAATCTTCTGAAAAACAAACATTTTGTTCGGTCGACTGATAAAAAGCATTAGTCGACTGCTGCTAAATTTTCAGAAAACACATGTTCTGTTCAGTCGACTGATAAAACCATTAGTCGACTGCTGCTAATTTTCCAGAAAACATACATTCTGTCCAGTCGACTGATAAAACCTTCGGTCGACTAATTTGACAAAAATGACTTTTTAGAAAATATGACGCGAAAGGATTAGTCGACTGGTAAGACTATTGGTTGACTAATAAACATGAAAATTTAAGAAAAGAGTTTTCTAAAAAGATTTTCATGAGGGTTCTTTTTAGAAAATATTTTAATAAAGACTTTTAAGGTGAAATGCAACCTAAATATGCACTCTAAGTAAGGCTCTTACAAGAATCTAAGACTTTTAATGAAATAAACATTTGCACACTAGTCTTCAAAGATTCTTCACTGAATTCTTCAATTTCTTCATAGGCTTAGCTGAAATGCAGTTGATTCCACTTGCTCATCATCAAAACCTTGTACTTGAAGTATCATGTATGACTTCATTGTCGTAACAATCTCCCCCTTTTTGATGATGACAAACTTAATCAAAGATGAAGCATTTAGATGCATAGATGGAAATTTTACTCCCCCTATCAATATGCTGCAAAACATTAAAAGTTAGCACATTTAAAGCACATATATCATATATTGATTGGTTTGCATTTCCATTCATCATTTCTTCATGCATTTAGAAATACATTCATTCAAAGCTTTCTTTTTCTCTTAATTTTGCATTTCTCATGCAAGATCTTCTGCAATGTAATTGCTATCATCTTTTTCTCCCCCTTTGTCAGAATAAAAAAGAGTAAGGGTAGAAACAACATAAGCAAAATAGAGATACAAGTTTAAAATATTACAACCCATAAAGTATGAAAGTTCAGACAACAAAGATTAATAAAGGAGTTGAGCAAATACTTAGTGAAAAACCATGTCTTGAAGAAGGTGTAGGAAGAGGAGAACCTAAACCTTTTGCAGATGCAGACTTCGTACGAGGCATGGTTAAAAAAAATAGAGTTACCAAAAATAATGACGGCTTCCAAATGATTTCCGGCAGAAGTAGAACGCTGTCCAGCGATGTGAAACAGAACCAGAGGAGGATACAATGGCTGATGGTGAGTGAGAAGTCGGCCACAAGGGGATTCCGGCAATGCACAGTCACACAAGAGGGTTCCGGCGTGTTTTGAAGATGCGCCAGTTACTGCAGGAGGATTCCGGTGTTTCAAGATCACGGCCAGAAGATTCCGGCGTCTCCTTGTCACGGCAAGAAAATCCCGGTGAAGATGGAATCGAACGGCACTCTGAGGGTTTTTCGGAAGAGAGAGAGGAAAGAGACCAAAAGGGGTTTTCGTTTTTAAGGGTTTCATTTTTAAGAAAAACAAAAAGATACGAAAACGAAGTGAAATGATGCTTATTTTAAAAATCCAAGGGGTATCGGGTCCCTTCATTTAAAATTTTTTAAAAATTTTAGTCGACTAAATCTTTATCGGTCAACTAAGAATGTGTGACTCATTCTAAAAATATCATCAGTCGACTAGAAATATATCGATTGACTAATATGGTGCGATACATTCCAAAATTTAAAACACCAGTCGACTAGAATTTTATCGGTCGACTAATATAGTGCGATTTTGAGATTTTGTTCAAAAATCAGCATTTTTATAAATCCAAAAATGAGCAAATACCTAGTTCTCTTCTAATTCTCACAAAATCTTCATTTTTAAGAGGTTTAGTGAAGATATCAGCATGTTGTTCTTTAGTGGAAATAAAATTTAACGAAATATCTCCTTTTAACACATGATCTCTTAAAAAATGATGTCTAACTTCAATATGCTTAGTTCTTGAGTGCTGAATAGGATTTTTCGAAAGATTTATAGCACTAGTGTTATCACAATAAATAGTTGTTGTGGAGTAATTCAAACCGAAATCTTTTAAGGTTTGTTTCATCCAAAGTACTTGTGAACATGCTAAACTAGCCGCTATATATTCTGCTTCAGTTGTTGAGAGTGATACTGAATTTTGCTTTTTAGAAAAATCACCCATGTAAACCGAGAATAATCATCTACTATAACAAAAGCATACTTGCTACCATTCAAACTTTGAATTCTAGATGGTCCAAATAGATCTAAATGCAAAAGTTCAAGAGGACGTTTTGTTGAAACTATATATTTAGCTTTAAAAGAACTCTTGATTTGTTTACCTCTTTGACAAGCATCACATAAGTGATCCTTTTTATATGGTATTCTAGGTAGGCCTCTTACAAGATCATTCTTGGATAATTTTGAAATAATTTTAAAGTTAACATGTCCAAGTCTCTTGTGCCATAACCATTGAATTTCATTTGAAACAATAAGACATTTTTCATTAAAAGAGGGTAATTGATCTAGATATAGTTCATACACATTGTTTCTTCTTTTACCTTTAAAAATGATCTTTTTAGATTGAAAATCAGAAATTAAGCATAAATCATTTTCAAAAGAAACATGAAAACCTTTATCACATAATTGACTGATAGATATTAAATTATGCATTAAACCATCTACTAAAAGAATATTTTCTATCAAGGGAAATTTTGGATTACCAATATTACCAATACCTATCACTTTTCCCTTGTTATTGTCACCAAAGGTGACGGTTCCTCCATCCTTATTTTGGAGGGTGGAAAATAACTCCGGCCTTCCAGTCATATGTTTGGAACAGTCGTTGTCCAATATCCATTTGCTCCTTATGTTGTGTACCTACAACAAAATCAGAAAACAGAGCATTTGACCCCTTTCTATTTTCGAGTCCATGAGAGTTAGTCTTAGGAATGCATATCCATTTGGATTTTGGTTTCCTTTGATAATAAATATTCTTTCTATAAAAGGATTTAGAATAATCATGTCTAGATGCATTTCTATTAGAACTAGAAAGTTTAGTTTTATGAACAAAAGGTTGAGAATAATGTCTTTGATTTTTCACCACATAGTTTGGTTTATTTTGAGTATCAAAGAAGTTATATCCCAATCTGGTTTTATTAACCGAGCATCTTTGAGAACCAAGAAGTTTTTCTAGATTCTCTTGACCATTTGTGAATTTGGTCACTATAGAAAGAAGATCATTTGACTTTTCTTTAAGACTAGATATATCTTTTTGTAAGAGATTGGTTCTAACTCCAATTTCTTTTATCTCAAGTGCTTGGCAAGAATTTTCCTTCTTGAGATCTTCTATTTCTTGAAGTAACACTTTATTTTGAGAGTCAAGAGTTAAATTTTTAGTTTTTAACTCTTTATTTTTAGAACTAAGACTCTTAAATTTAGCATATAAATCATTAAATGCTTCAAATAACTCATCATAGTCAAATTGACTTACTGATTCTTCTTGTGCTACAAAACACATGTTGGCGACTTCTTCATTTGATTCTTCTACCTTTGACGTACCTTCGTGTGTCACGAGAAGAGTATGCCAGATTTCATTTGCTGTAGAGCATTAAAAGATGCGATTAAACACTACCTTGTCAACGCCACAGTACAATGCATTCATGGCTTTGGCATTCAGTGAAGCAGTCTTCTTTTCATCATCGGTCCATCGGCTGAAATCAGTTGATGGAGTTTGGTACTTTTCTGAAACAACTCTCCAGATATCGAGATCCATGGATTGCAAGAATATTGTCATTCTTACTTTCTAGTATCCATAGTTTGTTTTGTCGAAGAGAGGAGGACGAACAGAGGAGCTTCCTTCTTTGTGCTGAGATGTTCCCTTTTCCAAGTACTTCAAAATGTTCCAAGCAAACATCATGTTTTCAATCTGTATTTTTCAAAATTTTATAGCACATGCTTGGTTCTTTGTGCATTTAGGAATAGAACATCGATTTAGACAAGTTGAGAAAAGCAAAACATAAGTTTGATCCATGGTTCGATTACCCCTAGTTATGGCTTCAAGAATGGTTGAACCTCATATCGTCGGGCAAGTCCCATTCTTCAAAATTTTCTAGCATTTTAAAACGGAGACAAGTTATTTTCAAAACTTTTTCAAAAGGTCAGTTTGACTTGCAGAAGTAAAATTTTGGAATGATAACAGGTTTGGCGACTGTGATGGGACCTATCATCGTCTGATCAATCTTGTGCTTTGCTCTATTCAACTTGTCAAAATCATGTTCTACAATGTCAGCTTTATATCTTGTGAACCTAGGAGCCTAGAATTGAACCCAACTGACATGAAAAGCATGTAGACTTAGGCATGGTTTGGTAGGACTGATTTTTACAGAAAAAGAAATAACAACTTAAAATACAACCTATGAGCCTTCCTTTTGAATGCAAATGAGATGCTATTGGCTTTTGAGGTTGTTGAAACACTCTACTCACGAATTCACTATCTCTCAAAGTGATTTGAGTGAAAAACTGAAGTGAAAATATCACGTGAGTGAGAAAACAAATACTTGAATGAATAGGAGTGAAAAGCAAGAAGTAAATGATTCAAATCGATTGAATTCTTGTTATTTTGAGTGTACAATGCACTCATATTTATAGTTAAAGTTTTCCATACGTTGAGGGTATGAAAGGGTGTCAAAACGGTCCATTTCAAATGATCAAAACGTTTGAAAAATGAAAAGACACGCCTTTTTGAAGTTTCAAGAAAACAGCAGAATTAGTCGACTAAAACATCAGTTAGTCGACTAATAGTTAGTTATTAGTAGACTGACCGTTATCGTCTGTCGACTGATCTGTTAATCGAGCCGTTTGAAAATCTGAACTTTTGAAACTTAGTCGACTTGAGAAAAGTTAGTCGACTGATAATATCATCAGTAGACTGAAAAACCTTTTAGTCGACTGCTGCTAAAATCTTCTGAAAAACAAACATTCTGTTCGGTCGACTGATAAAAAGCATTAGTCGACTGCTGCTAAATTTTCAGAAAACACATGTTCTATTCAGTCGACTGATAAAACCATTAGTCGACTGCTGTTAATTTTCCAGAAAACATACATTCTGTCCAGTCGACTGATAAAACCTTCGGTCGACTAATTTGACAAAAATGACTTTTTAGAAAATATGACGCGAAAGGATTAGTCGATTGGTAAGACTATTGGTCGACTAATAAACATGAAAATTTAAGAAAAGAGTTTTCTAAAAAGATTTTCATGAGGGTTCTTTTTAGAAAAGATTTTTCTAAAGACTTTTAAGGTGAAATGCAACCTAAATATGCACTCTAAGTAAGGCTCTTACAAGAATCTAAGACTTTTAATGAAATAAACATTTGCACACTAGTCTTCAAAGATTCTTCACTGAATTCTTCAATTTCTTCATAGCCTTAGCTGAAATGCAGTTGATTCCACTTGCTCATCATCAAAACCTTGTACTTAAAGTATCATGTATGGCTTCATTGTCGTAACAGAATTTGAGTATATCAATATGGAATTTAATTCAGAAAATCTGAAGAATGACTGAAATTTAGCTTTGAAATTGCTTTGATTTTCTCAGAAAATGGGGTTAGGGGCAAAAAGGTCATTTTTACAAATTTTTGAAAAATTTGGAGTATTCACAGATGCCCCTCTTTGCTATTAAGCCGGTTGAAAGCCGAGCTTAGTGGCAAAGACAACACTCCAAATTTTTAAAATGCCCCAGTCAGCAGACCTGAACTGGGTGTGGAAGAATTATTTTGAAAATATGGTTTCTTAGGCTTAAAACCTTATCCTCAATGGTTTTGGAGTGACGAAATCCTCGGAGATGATATGATTGAGTAAAAGATGAGGAAATTGTGATGGGACTTTGAATGAAAATCCCGAAATGGTGGAAAATCAGAATTTTGATCAGGTCTCATGGATGAGACAAGATACTCTTTTTGGAATGATTCAGGTTTAGCCCTTAACCTGGATGGGATGAGGATATATCAAAAATGAACTGAATGAGGAAAGGAATATCATGAGAACCTTGATGGGAAATTTTGGGAAATGCCTCGTTAAATGAAGCTCAGGTAAGATCCTATCCTGAATGGATATATGAAACATGGATTCCTTGATGGGAAGAGCCATGATGGGACTGGAAGGAATCATCTCGTCAGAACGAGGAATCTCATTTGGAACGAGACTCGGGTTTAACCCAAACCTGAAAGGAAAATACCTCGCGAAGCGAGGTTCCGGGTTAACTCTTAGCCTGAATAGAAAATCTACCATACGGGTTTCTCAAATGGAGAAACCATAATGGGACCTTTGGAATTTGGACGAACAAATCCGAAAGGGGTTTTTGCGAAAGGAGAAATATAGGGTTCCCTAAAGCTTTGAAAAAGGAATGATTTTGGGTGTCTCATTGCTGAGACTGAAATAGCTTTTAAAATAAAATGATCTTTCGCAGAAAATTCAGGTTTTGACCCTTAACCTGAGTGGGAACCACCATACGAAATCCTTGACTGAAAAAACTGCGATGGGACAGGAAGAGATACTTCAACCGAATGAGGCAACTCTTCTGGAAGATATAAACAACGCTAGGTTGCATCAGAATGGATATTGAATGTTTATTTCATTCTTGGAATAGCTAGAAAATTTTGCCAATAAGATAAAATTATAGCTGATTCAAATGCTTGAAAAATGTGCATGTATGTGCGAAGATATTGTTTACCTAGAGTATTTCCTCCAATGAGGTCAACTCCTCAGTTTTAAGAGTTAGATTCAAAATTTTAGCGCTGATGATTTTCTTCATGGAAGTTATCCATTTTCCTGATATGAGAAGTAGAAGAAATATTCTCAATTTCGTAAAAACAAGTAGTGAAAAGATATTGATAAAGGAATTTTGCATGAGAAGAGATGACTTCTGGCAACTTTGGCAGTTTGATATCTGGGTGTTTTCCCATGATGATCCTCTTGCACTCTTTTTGAGTCATTGCACTTTTCTCGGCCCTTTTTCTCATCATCCTTCATTTGGATGTTCTGACTTTTCTCTCTTTTTCAGGGAAGGGTACGTCACAAACTCTTTCATCTTGGAGATGTTCCGGTCCTTCTTTTATCTCAGGGATTCTATTGATGATATTGGCTCAAAAGGTCTTTAGATGATAGCAGAAATCAAATATCTTTTTGGGTTTGTCGGTAAGTTCTTTGCACTCGCCTTCATCTCGACGGTGATCTGAACTTTCCCTGGAAGGATCCATCACAAACTCCTTCATCTCGGAGATGATTCAAATCTTCTTTGGCCCCGGGGGTCTAGCTCGCATATTCGTCTTCATCTTGGCGACAGTTGAGAGATCCCTTTTGTGGATATTTGATTACAACTTTAAATGAATGAGAAGATATGGGTTCAGTGGATTCTTTCTATAGCTCAAGATGTTTCTACTGCCTGATTGTCAAAAGGTCATTTTTAAACATGCACCATAGCCAAGATCAATATCAATTCGCTTCTGGCTTTTCAACATCATTGAAGATTTCTTTCATTGTTCATATCGAGGACATTTCTTACATCCTTTTGGTTGATCAACAAGGAAAGATTTGAATTTTACTCTTTTTCGCAAAAAGTTTCACCTTTTGGAAAGAAATACTGGAGGTAATCTAAGGAAATCCTTTTGTGTAGTAAGAATATTGGAATCAACAACTGTTTTTAGCAAATTGGCATAACATTCCAGAATTCTTTTGTGAAATAATCACTCAATATGAATCTTGATGAGACCTTTAGCTGTATTTTAAAGGAATGTTAGAGAAATTAGACCATGGAAAACTTTGATTGATGAGATATTAGACTTTGGAAATCCCGACCAGTTATGAGAAACTGGATTTTAAATCCCGACTAGTGAAAACACTGGATTTTGAATCCTGACCAGTGAAAAATACTGGATTTCAAATCTCGACTAGTGAAACATACTGGATTTCAAATCCCGACCAGTTATGAAAACTGGATTTCAAATCCCGACCAGTTATGTAAACTGGATTTCAAATCCCGACCAGTGAAAAATACTGGATTTCAAATCCCGACCAGCGAAAAATACTGGATTTCAAATCCTGACCAGTTATGAACACTGGATTTCAAATCCCGACCAGTGAAAAATACTGGATTTCAAATCCCGACCAACGAAAAATACTGGATTTCAAATCCTGACCAGTTATGAAAACTGGATTTCAAATCCCGACCAGTGAAACATACTGGATTTCAAATCCCGACCAGTTATGAAAACTGGATTTCAAATCCCGGTCAGTGAAAAATACTGGATTTCAAATCCCAACCAGCGAAAAATAGTGGATTTCAAATCCCGACCAGTTATGAAAACTGGATTTCAAATCCCGACCAGTGAAAAATACTGGATTTCAAATCCCGACTAGCGAAAAATACTGGATTTCAAATCTCGATCAGTTATGAAAACTGGATTTCAAATCCCGACCAGTTATGAAAATTGGATTTCAAATCCCGACCAGTGAAACATACTGGATTTCAAATCCCGACCAATTATGAAAACTGGATTTCAAATCCCGATCAGTGAAAAATACTGGATTCCAAATCCCAACCAGCGAAAAATACTGGATTTCAAATCCTGACCAGTTATGAAAACTGGATTTCAAATCCGACCAGTTATGAAAACTGAATTTCAAATCCCGGCCAGTGAAAAATACTGGATTTCAAATCCCGACCAGCGAAAAATACTAGATTTCAAATCCCGACCAGTTATGAAAACTGGATTTCAAATCCCGACCAGTTATGAAAACTAGATTTCAAATCCCGACCAGTGAAACATATTGGATTTCAAATCTCGACTAGTTATGAAAACTGGATTTCAAATCCTGACCAGTGAAAAATACTGGATTTCAAATCCCGACCAGCAAAAACTGGATTTCAAATCCCGACCAGTTATGAAAACTGGATTTCAAGTCCCGACCAGTTATGACAACTGAATTTCAAATCCCGACCAGTTATGACAACTGGATTTTGAAAATGAAGGATTTAATCTGATGGTTTGAAAGTGATTGAATTTTGGAGATTATAACCCGAGGGTTGCGAAAATGATGAGATTTTGAAGATATTGTAACCAGAGGTTGAAAAATTGATAGAATTTGAGAGATTGAAGATCTTGAAGGTTTGAAAATGATAGAATTGAGGAATCATACCTTAAGGGTTTGATCTTTTGGAATACACGACCAGCGGGAGCTAGATCTTTCGGAAATACATGACCAACGAGTGTTGGATCTTTTTGGAAATACATGACCAACGAGATGTTGGATCATTTGGAAATACATGATCAACTGGTGTTGGATTTTTTTGGAAATACATGACCAACAAAAGTTGAAACATTTGAAATACCTGACCAGCAAAAGCTGGAACGTTTGAAATACCTGACTAGCAAAAACTGGAACGTTTGAAATACATGACCAACGAGTGTTGGATCTTTTGAAATACCTGACCAGCGGAAGCTGGAACGTTTGGAATACCTGACCAGCAAAAAGCTGGAACGTTTGAAATACACGATCAGCAAAAGTTGGGTCTTTTGGAAATACATGACCAATGAAAGTTGAATCCTTTGAAAATACATGACCAGCGAGCTGCTGGATCTTTTATAAATACATCAGATTTAAGTTAGATCTTGAATTTTGTAAAAGGAAAGAATTTGATCAGAACATTGAATTTATAAGGTTAACGGTGCGAGAACCAGATTTTCTAAATGAGCTCAACATATGATTGAAAAATTTGATAAATAACTAGTGCGAGGACTGGGTTGTGAAAATGAGCTAGATTTGGAAAGTAAAATTTGATAAGAAATTTTGAATTCAATGGACCGTCACATCCTAACTGCGTGTGGTCTGTTTTCAGGATTTATCTCCTTATCCTGAACTGAGAAGGAAGGAAAGAAATACCTCATTAGCAGGAGGCATCAGGTTTATCCCTTAACCTGAAGGGGCAAGGGAAGAAAATAAACCTGAATTTTGAAATTTTGAAACGGACTAGCCGGAAGGCTGGATTTTGGAAGAAGGTCCCGCCTGGCAATTGGGGTTTTTTGAAAAAGAAGGGAGTCCAAGTTGGGACTCGAATCTTCAGAAAATAAAAGATAAAGAGAAACCCAAGTTTTAAAAACCTGAATTTTTAAAGAAATGATTGTTTTCCAATGCGATGATTGGATTCAAAAGGAAGTTTTGATCGGAACTCAAAACTTTGAACGAAAAATAATAGAGGAAAAACCCGAGCTAGAAATCGGATAAAAGATAAAGAGAAACCCGTGTTTTGAAAACTCGAATTTCTAAAGAAATGACTGACTTCCAATTCGAGGATTGGATTCAAAAGGAAGTCCTGGTCGGAACTCAGAACTTTGAACGAAAAATAATAGAGGAAAAACCCAAGCTGGAACTCGGATTTCGAAAGAAATGATTGATTTCCAATACGAGGATTGGATTCAAAAGGAAATCCTGGTCGGAACTCAAAACTTCGAACGAAAAATAATAGAGGGAGAAGCCTGAGTGGAAACTTAAATTTCTAAAGAAATGATTGATTTCCAATGCGAGGATTGGATTCAAAAGGAAGTCCTGGTCGGAACTCAGAACTTCAAACAAAAAGTAATAGAGGAAAAACCCAAGCTGGAACTCGGATTTCTAAAGAAATGATTGATTTCCAATGCGAGGATTGGATTCAAAAGGAAGTTCTGGTCGGAACTCAGAACTTCAAACGAAAAATAATAGAGAAAAAACCCGAGTTGGAACTCGGATAAAAGATAAAGAGACACCCGAGTTTTGAAAACTCGAATTTCTAAAGAAATGACTAATTTCCAATGCGAGGATTGGATTCAAAAGGAAGTCCTGTTCAGAACTCAGAACTTCGAATGAAAAATAATAGAGGAAAAACCCGAGCTGGAACTCAGATTTCTAAAGAAATGATTGATTTTCAATGCAAGGATTGGATTCAAAAGGAAGTCCTGGTCGGAACTCAGAACTTCGAACGAAAAATAATAGAGGGAGAAGCCCAAGTGGAAACTCAGATTTTTAAAGAAATGATTGATTTCCAATACGAGGATTAGATTCAAAAGGAAGTCCTGGTCGGAACTCAGAACTTCAAACGAAAAATAATAGAGGAAAAACCCGAGCTGGAACTCGGATTTCTAAAGAAATGATTGATTTTCAATACGAGGATTGGATTCAAAAGAAAGTCCTGGTCGGAACTCAGAACTTCAAACGAAAAATAATAGAGGAAAAACCCGAGCTGGAACTCGAATAAAAGATAAAGAGAAACCCGAGTTTTGAAAACTCGAATTTCTAAAGAAATGACTGATTTCCAATGCAAGGATTGGATTCAAAAGGAAGTCCTGGTCGGAACTCAAAACTTCGAACGAAAAATAATAGAGGAAAAACCCGAGCTGGAACTCGGATTTCTAAAGAAATGATTGATTTCTAATGCGAGTATTGGATTCAAAAGGATGTCCTGGTCGGAACTCAGAACTTTGAACGAAAAATAATAGAGGGAGAAGCCCGAGTGGAAACTCGGATTTCTAAAGAAATGATTGATTTCCAATGCAAGGATTGGATTCAAAAGGAAGTCCTGGTCGGAACTCAGAACTTCAAACGAAAAAAAATAGAGGAAAAACCCGAGCTGGAACTCGGATTTCTAAAGAAATGATTGATTTTCAATGCGAGGATTGGATTCAAAAGGAAGTTCGAGTCGAAACTCGGAACTTCAAATGAAAGAATAAAGGGAGAAGCCCAAGTGAGAACTCGGGTTTTTGACAGAAAGTTTTTAATCAAAAGATTGAGTTTTGAAAATTTGCCAGTGCGAGGACCGGACCTAGCATTGAGAATACCCATTTAGAGGACTGAATTTATTTGCATGGCGATCTGATTGCCCCCTTATCTCGACTGGGGAGAAAATAAAATTTGAGAAGAACTGATGAGAAGAGATAGAAATTGATGAGAAATTTGACGAAAGACAAGAATCAAGGAAATTTTATAAAAAATTCCTTTGTAAAAAAAATTCTCATAGGTAGCATTGTTGCTCCTATGAGGGGTTTCAGGATTATCCCTTATCCTGAATGGGAAAGGAATAAAATTTAGGCAAAAGTTGATGAAAAGTTTTGATAAAGAATTGGAAGAATTAAAATTTAATTAAGAAATAAAATTGATAAAATTGGATGAAGAAAAAGATTTAGCAGAGATTAATGAAGCTTTAAAAGAGAAAGACATTCAGGATTATCCCTTATCCTGAAAAAAGAAGGACCTCGTAGGATGAGGTTTCAGGTTTATCCTTTAAGCTGAAGGGGGGGGGGGGAAAGAAAGAATACCTCATTGAAGGGAGGCATCAGGTTTATCCCTTAACCTGAAAGGGAAACTTTTGAAATAAGAATTGACAAGAAAAATTAATAAAAATGGATGAATAAAATTTAATAAAATTTGATAAAGATGAATAAAACTGATAAGACTAAAAGAAGATTTGATAAATGAAAAACTTGATAAAAGATTTTATTTGATCCTGCCTGCATGTGGGATCTTTAAAATGAGAAAATCATTTTTGGAAAGAAAGATTGACTGCGAGAGCTAATCTTTGAAAGGGGAGCATTCATGAGAGATCATCATGAGGGTTAATTTTTTGAAGCAATGATTTGAAAACCAATTTTTAGAAAATATGATCAACACGAGGGTTGATATTTAAATGTAATGATTCAAAATCAATTTTTAGAAAATATGATCAACACAAGGGTTGATCTTTGAATGCAATGGTTTGAAAATCAATTTTTAGAAAATATGATCAACACAAGGGTTGATGTTTGAATGTAATGAAATCAAATTTTGGAAAATGAGATCAACACAAGGGTTGATCTTTGAATGCAATGGTTCGAAACCAATTTTTAGAAAATATGATCAACACAAGGGTTGATCTTTGAATATAATGATTTGAAACCATCTTTTTAGAAAATGTGATCAACACAAGGGTTGATCTTTGAATGTAATGATTTGAAGCCCACTTTTTAGAAAATATGATCAACACAAGGGTTGATCTTTGAATGCGATGATTCGAAATCAATTTGTAGGAAAATATGATCAACACAAGGGTTGATTTTTGAAAAAGGTTGTAATAAAATACTTGAACTAAAATTTTCATGATTTTTGAAAGACCCTCATAGGTAATATCATTTCTCTCATGAATTATGTCAGGATTGTCTCGCATTTTGAAAAAGAAATTTAATGCCCCAATATAGCAAAAAGAAGAAAGTATTGAATATCAAAAATATAAAGAAAATCGACATTTCATTGATAAGCAAAAGTTGATAACAAAACTAAATATTTACAAGTATTTTAACTAAAAGAAGTCACAAAGACTGGGCTGACTTGCCCCTACAAAGCGACTGACAGAAAGGGATGAAAGCGAAAAACTCTTGGCATTCTCAATTCTCTGATTGGTCTGGAAAAGGTCCGGTTGAAACTGCAGGCTGCTCTTCTCCCTCCTCTGGTACCAGAAGCTCTTTATCAATGTAGTCCTGCACAATGTTTTTGAGGACGAAACAGCGCTCCGTGTCATGCCCCCTCGCTCGATGAAACTTGCAAAAGCGATTCTTTCATTTTCCTTTGGTGACAGAGGGATCATTTTGCTTTGGGAGTTTGATCATTTCTTTCTCGAGCAGGTATTGGAGAACTTCTTCGATCGGCTGACCTAGAGGGGTAAGCTGACGATCATAACCCCAACCTTCATGCTTTGCTTTCTTCAGCTTGCTTGACTTCTGCCGAGTGCTGACCCCTGTCTGGTAGCTGGACTGAGCTTGCATGTTTAGGAGATCTGGATGCTTTTCTTCTTCATTTTTGATAAAGAGATTCTTATCAAGGCAGTCTTGAACTATATTCTTGAAGATGAAGCAATGCTCAGTGTCATGCCCTATGGCTCGATGGTACCCACAGAATTGGTCTATATATTTTCCCATGATTGTGGAAGGGTTGGCGGCTTTTGGGAGCCTGAGTAATCCGCTAGACATCATGTATTCGAGGACTTTGTCGAGCGGTTCATTTAAAAGAGTGAAATCTCGATCGTTGCTCCAATCCTTGCGCTCTGGTTCTTCTTTCTTCTTGCCTTTTTGTTGAAGACTGTATTGAAGAAGTTTATCACTGTTTTCGCAACGTTTCCCAATATGGCTTTTACACTCTCCCAAGTTGCTGCCCTGGTTGCCTTGGTTGCTGCCTCTGCTGGCTTTGGAATTTCCGACACTGATATTGTTGTGTTCATTCATGGGGAAAGTGACAGGTGCCTTTCCTTCTGTGGGAGTTTTTCCGCGACTGGCTTCAGCTTGATCAGACAATATCTCAACCATCATCCTTTTGAATAATTGGTATATCGCGGGATCGATCTCACTTTTGTTGTCCTGAACTCCCTTTTTGACAAACTTTTGAGAATCCATTCCTTATTCTCTCTGCTTGTAACTGGGATGTTAGAGTCGTGCAATCTTTGATCTTTGCCCTGAATCAACTGATAATGCCAATGCTCTCTCTGTAGATCAAAAATGGGGGTTTTAGAAGAGATCTAGGAAGAAATTTTAATAAGGGAGGAAATCATAAAAAATGAAAATATCCCATTACAAGGGATCGGGTTGTCACCAAAATTTGCGACAACCACATTGTTTTTCTGAAAAAGGATAGACAAGTAAAACATGAAATAAAGATAAATTTTGAAAAGGACATATCCTAACAAAAGATGTTTTATTGTAAATGAGGGTAAGGAATAAAATATAGAAAAGAAAAATTTTGAAGAATTGCAGGTAAGATAAAAAAGAATTAGAAGAAATTAAGAGAAGAAAAGGTAAATACACCTGGGGTTTAAAAACAAAGAGGAAATTTTGAAATATATACCCAAGGTTGTTTAGGAAATAAAAATATCATACAATCACAGATGTACAAACAAAGATGCACAAACAACACTCCCTAAAGCTGACTCTAAATGCAATATTTTGAAATGGCTTGTAGGACCTTAATCCTAACTCTAGGGTTCAAATCATCTGATTCCAATCAAGATATGCCGATATACCCAAGTCGAAGCTCGAAGTACGTGGCATAAAAAATATTCCTCCAGTTCTAAGGTAATGGCTTCCCAACATCCTTGAGCACCTACCGATATACCTCGGACTATGGCCCTTAGGTACGTGGTAGGGGGCGCGAACCCAAATAAGTGGTCCAGTTGTGAGGCTCTCTCCCAAACTATGGTTTAGTGAGACAGCCCAGCAACGTGAAGACCGGGACAATATAGGTAAGGATGTTTTCAAAAATATGCTCAATATGCAAGAAATCAGATGGCTCTAATGCAAGTCCTAAAGAGATAGATTTAAAATGAAGAGAAGCATACACTTGCATACATTGTTTCACATTCAATCCCTAAAATTGAGGAGAGTTGTATTTCAGACCTAAGTCTAATGTGAGCATGGAATAATCTCCTCAATATGGTCCTACCAAACCATACTTAAATCCTATATGCAATGATGTCAACTTTTAAGACAGAATCTAGGTTTCCTAAGGTTTGCATGGAAATGAAGCTGACATTTATAGAATAAAAACTTAGATAATATCAAAGGAAAGCAAAGGAAAAGGCATTAAATTCGACCGGACGAAGACGAGTCCCATCACGGTCGCCAAAACTGTGATCATCACAAAATTTTTTCTTTCGTAATGTTCTCTCTTTTCCTTCTCTTTTTCCATTCCAACCTTTTATTTCCTCCTTTTTGAAGGGAGAAAATGAAAGGCAGAAAAGAAGAGAGAAGAGAAAAGAAAGAGAAGAGAGAGAGAGACTCTTTTGCGGGGTCTTACTTGACCTTAATTTTGAAAGTATTTGAGAAAATAACTCGCCTCTATTTTGAAATATTTTGCGGGAAAACTGGGAGACGGGATCCGCTCGTCGGTACGAGGTTTGACCGTTCTTGGCGCCTTTACCAGGGGTAATTGAACCAAGGGTCAAATTCATGCCTTTTGCTTTGCTAAAAAATTATCTAAGAATCTATTCTAAGTCTAAATGCACAAAGAATCATGCTTGTGAAATGCAAAGATGTATGCTCTTTTTTAAAATGATTTGAAATTTTCCAAGTGTTTCTTGAATCTGATGATAGAATGAAGAAATGGTTTCTAACTTAGAACTTGAGATTTAAAGTTCTAAGTTTTTGGAATAATCAGAGTTTGAGAATAAATCTTGACTTTGAAAGGAATGATTCAGAAGTTGAAAAAGGAGAAGAAAGGAAATTTCAAAGTCATAAATGGACTTTGAATCAGAATAGAGATGAATTGGAATTGAATTCTAACTTTTGAAATTTGAAATAAAATGTGGGAAATCTAAAATAGAGTTGAGAAATAGAATTGATTTAAAAGTTGGAATTCAAGATGGAATTTGAATTCGAAGCCTGGATTTTAAATTAAGATCAAAATTGAATTTCTGGATCTAGAATCCGAAATGGGAGTTGAATATGAAATTTGAGATCTGTGATGGAATTGGATACTACATCCTAAATGGAATTGGATCTGAACTCTAGAATCCAAGATGAAATTGGATTCTGAATTTTAAATGGAATTGGATCTAAGATTTGAGATCCAAAGTAGAATTGGGTTCTAGATCCTAGAATGAATTTGGATCTGAAGTCTGAGATCCAAAGTAGAATTGGGTTCTGGATCCTAGAATAGATTTGGATCTGAAGTCTGAGATCCAAAGTAGAATTGGGTTCTGGATCCTAGAATGGATTTGGATCTGAAGTCTGAGATCCAAAGTAGAATTGGGTTCTGGATCCTAAATGGAATTTGGATCTGTAATTTGAGATCCAAAGTAGAATGGGGATCTGGATCCTAGAATGGATTTTGGATCTGAAGTCTGAGATCCAAAGTGAAGTTGGATTCATACTTGGAAATATGGATCCAACAATGGATTTTGGATCTGAAGTCTGAGATCCAAAGTGAAGTTGGATTTATACTTGGAAATCTCGATCCAAGTTGAGATTAGGATCTAACTTTGGATTTTGGAATTTCAAAATTGATTTGAGGATGAATTTCAAAGTCAAATTGGACTTTGAATTTGAAACTTGAATTTGGAATTTAGAAAATGAATCAAGAATTTCAAAGTTAAATTGAACTTTGAATTTGCTTTCAAAGTCAAAATTTGGACTTTGAAGAGGAGATAGAATTGATGAGTTTGAAGTAGAAATTGAAGAAAAGATGTTCAAAATCACCTGGGTTTTTGAAAAGAATTTTGAAAATATGATGTAATTCTATCCTGAATAATGAATGAATTTAAAGACTTTGAAATTGGTTTTTGAAAAAGCTATTTCATTCTTTAAATGAATTAAAAATGAGGTTGAAGATATAATATATCCCTGACTATGGTCATTGGATATATTATATGATAACCACATTTAAATTCAAGTGGAGAATAAAATATATTTTTTTGTGCTTTTATAGAATTTAAAATGAAATTAACTCTTAATATACCCTGACTATGGCCATTGGTATATATATTGAATTAATTTCAAATTAAATTCTGATAAAAGAGGAAAAATATTAAAAAAATATATATATATATATATATATATGATGATTTTTGAAAAGGGATCCAGTGTGGATCCAGTGTTATTTTATAAGAGATAAAAACACTAAGTCTTGTTTACATCCTGACTATGGCCATTGATGTAAATCATCAACTTAGGATTAATTACCTCTTACGAAATGGTGCACGTGCCATTCGTGTTGCCATTTGTGAGAATTTTGAGAAATAAAGGAAAAAATGCATGAAAACAAGCAATTCATGGTATTTACAATGCTCATTCATTATGTCTAAAACAGGAAGTGTAAATTCTCATTAAAATCTTAACTATTACAATGCATGAAATTGAATTTAAGAGAACAAGAGTTTCAAAATAGAAATGAGCATTTCTATGCATTTCCTGCAAAAGAAGGGCATGGTTAGCATATAATCAATAACATAAAATAAAAACTCCTAATAGATGTATGAGAGACATATGGGAAAGTGGATATGATGCCTTAAACTTGATTTAGGAAATGATTAAAAATATATGTACAAAGTCTTGACTTTGTGGGAGAGCACAAGCCAGAGTATATTTTTATGCACTAAATGATGATGGGCTCGCTAATAATCAATGTATGATAAAAAATATCAGACTGAATGCAGGAGATGGCTAATAGTTGACAGGCATATGCTGTGCCTAATGCTGGAACTAGACATGCATACATATTATAATAGTAATGCTGATGAGGGCTGAAGATGATTCCCTGTGTGTGTACAGGATGTACTATGATAAAGTTTGCTGAAGATGACCAGCTATGAGATAGAGGCATAATGAAGGGTAAGCTGCCAAATCCTTAGAATCATCGTGGGACTCATGTAGCAGTTTACAGATGGTGATATCGCTCTAATTGCAGCAATATTGGGTATAATGCATGTGCAGGGAATTGATGCTATATGTACGTGCAGGGAATTGACAAAAGTGTAGCTGGAGATGGAGTAGTATGAAGCACATTAGTGCGAGGTGCAGGGGGGTCGTGGATGTGAAGCTCGTGCCACTGTAAGGTGCAACTGAGAACATGGGGGGCTGTTACCTACAAGGGGCCATGCTGCTACTGAGTGTACATCAGTGGGGAGTGAATACATGGTAGTGAATGTAGAGGGTAACAATAAGCATGGTAAAATATATTGCAGACAGGATGCTTGACAGGTGCACTGTTATAACACTTACTATATCATCATATGCCAAACCAAATGACTTCAGCATTATAATAACGAATTGCAACACATCCCCTCTGTTATAAGGCATACCTCTGATTTCATAACTCAATATACATAATCAGATAACATGACACACAAGCAATCAAAATGATCATGAGACATAACACGATGCTTCAAGGGTTAACACAGGATATTTAGGAAATTCAAGGAAAAGATAGGCCTTACATCAGTATTTCATGATGAAATCATTCAAACCTCCCGGTATATTAGATAAGGTGGTTGCTCAGGGTAGAACTGAAACTAATAGAGAATGTCCATACCTTTGGGGTTTGACTTCAGTTCACTAGAGGTCGAACTCACATGTGGCTCCTGCATGATAGATCAGTCCTAATTGTTTCCACACAGATTGATATAGCACAGGCTATGTCACCACATACCAAATCGTATGAATTTAACACTTCAATGATTGATTGAAGGTCATTCATGGCAAACGAGACATATGAGATGCTGAAGACAGATGAGACTGATTGCATGAGAACAGCTAGGTTAATAGCTGGTATAACACATCAAAGGCATATACAATATACTGTGAGTTCTATAAAGACAATGCACGTGTCATGCTGAACATAAATTTAGGCTAAGACTAACATGCTAATGGGCAAGGCACGACATACTTAAAGGAAAATAAACTTATTAATATGAACTAACTAATGAATTATACTGCTAAATGGCAGAAAAAGAGTCTGGGAAATTCATTTCTGTAAATGGCAGATAGTAGAAATAAGCTGACGCGAGGAACTGTAAAAGGGGGTATCGAACTTGAAACAGCATAAACAGGTGTTTTCCCTTGCATAAACTGAGGATATTCAACACAATACATCATAAAACATAGAATAAATGTTGAGGTTGCAACACCTGTTACACATTGCAGCAGACTGATCTAAACGAAACAAAGCCACTCACTGGTGGGCAGTCTTAGGAGTTGTAGTAATATCATCAAGACAAGTAACACATACCTAGTAATGACAAGCTGCTAGATCCAATACTTGATGAGTTGTAACGCTCCAGTCGGCCTACGTGTGGCTAGTGGGCACCGGCGGAAGATGGATATACAGATCAGAATTGTCCCGAGCTACCTGTTTCAATGACTCTGTTAGCAGTAGATAAGTACATCCTTTTAACCAGAATGCAGTTCGATTAGTGAAATATAAAATTTCTTCTTTAACTCTCGCGTCCCCATTCATCTGTTATCCCTCTGCCAAAGGCTTCTCCAATGAAAGTAAAAGTATCTGATTCTTCCAGATTCCCCGTCAAACTGATTGTTGAGTGCTTGATATAAATGATAACAGGACAAATACAACACCCATTACCATGTGCTAAAGGTCGCTTCGACCTCTCTACAATGCTTATATAATACAAAAACCTTCAGGGTGATTAAGGATGAAATGACCAGATATAGTGATAGGTGAAAGGGGCAAGGTAGGATAGGTTTAAAACTAGCGACAAAAGGCAGGACTGGCATTCTAGGTGGGTGATGAGGACAACAATATCGCGATTCCGAGAAGTGGATGCGATGAAATCTGAATCAACAAACAAAACTATGAATGATGCCATGAAATGAATGAGGAATCTACCAGTCATTCTTCATCAAACTTTAGATCATGAGGCTAAATGCAGATGTAATCCGATGCTACAGTTATTAATTGCAGACATACTTATATGAAAGCGGATTACAAATGAATAGGATCAAATTATATTTCAAAAACAAATTGGTATATCTCAATTTCGACAGAATGAAACCACCCATATTCAAGACATCCAAATTGAAGGTCAGATCTCCATCCCTGGGACAACACAGACCACAATCCTAAGTCGCAAGCCAAAGGAATATCAAACTCAGGATTAAGTTATTTACTAACGATCCATGAGCCCCATCACCATATTGATAACATCTGCTGATTTTCATCCTTGTGAAATGCACGTGCCTATATTCTGAATGCCTAGGCGTGATGTGACAAAGGGAGCAGTGATAATACAACCATAGCCAACGCGCTATACGTAAAACTGCAGGAACCGAATGCGGAGATCCTCGGTCAAACCAATTTTGGGTGATCCGTAATGCTCCCAATACCGTCCCATAATCACAATTTATCACAAATTCAGCCTTATTCACGATGGGTCCAGTAGGGCTACACTCAAGACCAGCTGGTGCGAATGGAGCTTTGGATTCATAAGAAGAGAAAAGAAAAAAAAAACGTATGACCGATGTCTTGAGAGGAAACCAGAAGGGCCTCTTACCATTCCCCAAAATACCATGGGATTAAACATAGATCACGGTCTGCTGCTATGGTCATCAACCGTGAACCCAGCTTATTACAAATTCAAACGATGATGACCCTAATCGACTCCAGTTATAGGAATCGAACTCAAATCCAGGATCAAACCTGATGGTGGCTCGGATTTGGTTACGAAAATGTTAAATGAAATGCAATAGCAAGAAGAATGGCCAGATATTAAAGCAGAAGATCAAAAATGCCAATCGAAAACCAAAAAAAAAGGCAAGCAATCGAGAATCAACAAAGAGGAACGAGATGTTGGAGTGAAAACTCCATTGATATTGCAGTGTGTAGGTTGGTGATGCGATAAGCAGACCAATACTACAACAGGTGCGTTGATGTAGCATAAAAAAAATTAAAGAAAATTTAAAGAAATACATATAAAAAGAAAAACAACAGAGAGAAGAGAGAGGGGACGCTCACCGGATTTGCTTTGTATTGGGATTAGAGGAACTTCCCTTTTGTCTTCCTGGTGAGCTCCTTCACTGGATACGGATGTTGATCAAGAGGGAGTGGGATCTCCTCTGTATGCTCTGTCGGCTCGATCGAACTTTGTGGACAAAAGAAGGGGAGAAGAAGCAGGAAAAAGAAAGAAGGCAGAGGAAGAAGATGGAGAAACCGCAGAAGATAGAAGAGGATCAGAGCGTATATACAGAAGGGTGGAGGGGTGAAGGCGATGGATTATGGTTTCCTCATCGTGCCCCTCTTAAGGAGGGGAGACGAAGGTTCGGGAAGGAAGATCGTTGAAGATGAGCGGCTTAGATGGGCGGTGAGAGCGGAGGAGGCGCCAGCCAGTCGAGATGGAGAGAAGGAGAGGGAGAAGGCAGCTGAGGGTTTCAGCTTTCTCTCCGTCCCTTTTTCGCTTACGAAGGGCTTTAAAACCCTAAAAAGAGTTTTTGCGGAGGAGCCCCTCTAATTTTTGATATTTTATAAAGAGGGAGCTCCTGAGGCTTTTAGCAAACTTTAAATTTTTTTTAAAAAGCTTTTAAACTCATTTGTTTTTCTCGTAATTTTTTCAATTTTTTTGGTTTTTGTGTTATTTTTCAATTTTTTGTATTTTTAGAATAAAATCCTAAAGTTTTTACGAGAAGACAAAGATAAAAAAAACTATTTTTTTGTATTTTCGCAAAGTATTTACAAAAGAGAATTTTTTTGAGAATTCAAGGCTATTTTTGGGGAAATTTCTTCAGAAAATATGTTTGGATCCGGATTTTGAGGAGACACGGATTTAAAACACTGGATTCGGATCCGGAATTGAATTTGAATATATCATTATGGAATTTAATTCAGAAAATCTGAAGAATGACTGAAATTTAGCTTTGAAATTGCTTTGATTTTCTCAGAAAACGGGGTTAGGGGCAAAAAAGTCATTTTTACAAATTTTTGAAAAATTTGGAGTGTTCACATCCGTCTTCCTTTTAAATATTCGAGTTTCGACTCAGACTCTTCTCTTTTTCAAAAACCCAACTCTCATATTGGTCCATCTTTCTTTTTAAATATCTGAGTTCCGACTCAGACTCCTTTTTCAAAAAAACTCAACTACCAGGTTTGACCTTCTTCCAAAAAACTAGCCTTCTGGCTGATCCTTTCCAAATTTCAAGCTTCAGGCTTATTCTCTTTAAAATTCCTTCTTTCCCCTTCAGGTTAAGGGATAAACCTGAGTTTTCTGTTCAGGATAAGGGATAATCCTGAAACCATTCATACAAGCAACACAACCTTCTATAATGGTCCTTCCAAATCCAGTCTAACACTGGTCATTCATCAAAATCCAATTCTCACATTGGTTCTTCCAAATCCAGTTTAACACTGGGTCCTTCATCAAATCCAATTCTCACATTGGTCTTTCCAAATCCAGTCTAACACTGGTCCTTCATCAAATCTAATTCTTATATTGGTCCTTCCAAATCCAGTCTAACACTGGTCCTTCATCAAATCCAATTCTCACGTTGGTCCTTCCAAATCCAGTCTAACACTGGTCCTTTACCAAATCCAATTCTCATGTTGGTCCTTCCAAATCCAGTCTCACACTGGTCCTTCATCAAATCCAATTCTCATATTGGTCCTTCATCAAATCCAATTCTCATATTGGTCCCTCAACAAAATTCCAATGTTTTCATTGGTCCTTACAAATTCCAATTTTTCTCAAATTGGTCCTTCAAAATTCAAGTTTTACACTGGTCCTTCGAAAATTCCAATTGGTCCTTCATCAAAATTCCAATGTTTTCATTGGTCCTTCCAAATTCCAATTTCTCAAATTGGTCCTTCAAAATTCCAATTTTGCACTAGTCCTTCAAAATTCCAATTTTCTCAAATTGGTCCTTCAAAATTCCAGTTTTACACTGGTCCTTCAAATTCCAATTGGTCCTTCATCAAATTCCAATGTTTTCATTTGTCCTTCAAAATTTCCAATTTTCTCAAAATTGATCCTTCAAAAATTCCAATTTTTACAAATTGGCCCTTCAAATTCCAGTTTTTACACTGGTCCTTCAAAAACCCAATGTTTTCATTGGTCCTTCCAAATTCCAATTTCTCAAATTGGTCCTTGAAAATTCCAATGTTTACATTGGTCCTTCAAAAATTCCAATTTTCATAAATTGGTCCTTCAAATTCCAGTTTTTACACTAGTCCTTCAAAATCCCAATGTTTTCATTGGTCCTTCCAAATTCCAATTTCTCAAATTGGTCCTTCAAAATTTTAGTTTTACATTGCTCCTTCAAGATCCCAATTTTCACAAATTAGTCCTTCAAATTCCAGTTTTCACATTGGTCCTTCAAAATTTCAATGTGTACATTGGCCTTCAAAATTCCAATTTTCTCTAAATTGATCCTTCAAACTTCAGTCGTTCAAAATTCCAATGTATACATTGGTCCTTCAAAATTCCATTTTTTTCAAAATTGATCCTTCAAAATTCCAATTTTTTCAAAATTGATCCTTCAAATTTTCATTTTTTTTCAAAATTTGTCATTCAAATTCTAGTTTAACACTGATCCTTTACCAAAATCTTTTACCAAAAATCCTTTACCAAAATCTTTTTACCAAAAATCCTTTAGCAAATTCTTTTTCCAAGGTCCTTTACCAAAATTCTTTACTTAAACCTCATTTTTTATGTTGGTCTTGTAAAATCCAATTTTACTGGTCAAGATTGCCAAAATCAAAATTTTCAGCCCAAGGTCCTATCAAAATCTATATTGAGTGATTATTTCACAAAAGATTCTAAAAATTTTTGCCAAATTTGCTAAAAATGTGTGTTGATTCCAATATCTTACTGCACAAAAGAATCACCTCGGATTACTTCTAGTATTTTTTTCAAAAGGGTGAAGCTTTTTGCGAAAAGAGTAAAATTCAAATCTTCTCTCTATTGATCAACCAAGAGGATGTAAGAAATATCCTTGGTATGATTAGCGAAAGAAATATTCAATGATGTTGAAGGGCTAGAAGCGAATCGATATTGATCATAGCTATGGCGCATGCTTAAAGACGACTTTCTGACAATTAGGCAGTGAAAATATCCTAAGTGATAAAAAGAATCCACTTAATCCATATCTCCTCATTCATTCATTCAAGCTTCAATCAAATATCTGCAAAAGGGATCTCTCAATTGTCATCAAGATGAATACGAATATGCGAGCTAGACCCCCGGGGCCAAAGAAGATTTGGATCATCTCTGAGATGAAGGAGTTTGTGATGAATCCTTCTAGGGAAAGTTCATATCACCGTCAATATGAAGACGACTGCGCTGAGCCTCCTGACAAACCCTAAAAGATATTTGATTGATGCTATCATCAAGAGATTCTTTTTGACCAATGAGCCAATATCATCAGTATAATTCCTGAGAAAAAGAAGGATTAGAGCATCTCCAAGATGAATTTTGTGACGTACCCTTCCCCGAAGAAAAAAAGAAAAGCCAGGACATCTCCAAAATGAAGGATGATGTAATGAACTTCCCTGAAACCCAAGAAAGCTCAATGTCTCAAAAAGAGTGCTAGAAAGATCATTGTAGAAAAAGCCCCAGGATATCAAACTACCAAAATTGCCAGAAATCATCTTTTCTTATGCGAAATCCTTTCATCAATGTCTTTTCACTACTCATTTTTATGAAATTAAGAGTATTTCTTCTCTATTCATATCAGGGAAATGGATAACTTCCTTGAAGAAACTCAACAGCTTCAAAACTTGAATCTGACTTTAAAATCCGGGAAGTTAACCTCATTGGAGGAAATACTCTAGGTAAAAAGAGGGAATATCTCTTGCACATACGTGCACACTTTTCAAGCATTTGAATCAACTACAATTTCATCTTATTGGCAAAATTTTCTGGTTATCTAAAATGAAATAAATGCTCAATACCTATTTCGATGCAACCTAGCATTGTTTATATTTCTCAAAAAGAGTTGCCTCATTCTGGTGAGGTATTTCTCCCAGCCCCATCATGGTTTTTCCCCTCAAGGAATCCATGCTTTGTATATCCATTCAAATAAAGAATTATACCAGAACCTCGTCTCATGAGGTATCTTTCAAAATGTCCCATCGTGGTTTTTCAAATATTTTCCATCCCATCCAGGTCAAGGGCTAAACCTGTGTCTTTTCAAAAATTCTTATCTTTGTCTCAACCTTGAGACTTCTTTAAAAATCTCTCCTTTTATTGTTTCAAGATCTTCATTCCAAAGCCCCATCTCGATTTCCTCATTTTCTTCCATCCCAATTATTTTCATTCTCGAGGATCTCGTTTCTTCCCAAAACCTTTCAGGATAAGGCATCAAACCTGAGAATAATGTTTTATAAAAATAATTCCTCCACACCCAGTTCAGACCTTCTGACTGGGGCATTTCTTTAGAAAATTTGGCGTGTCTTCTTTGTCGCTAAGCTCGGCTTACAACCGGCTTAGCAGCAAAGAGGGGCATCTGTGAACACCCAAAATTTTTCAAAAATTCCTTTTTTATCCCGAACTCACATTTTCTGAATAATCAGGTCAATTTTTAAACCAAAATTTCATTCATTTCTCGAATTCGCTAGAATCCAGACTCAATTTTTATTTCTGACCCAATTTCTTATCCAAATTGAATATCTGGATCCAATTCTAATCCCGGATCTCTTATTGTTCCAAAAAATTCAAAAATTTCAAATTCTTTATATTTCTCAGGGGTTTTCTCAAATTCAGGCACTAGTCGCAATTTGAGATCCGAATTCTAAATGTTTGATCAAAATTCCTGGACCCGGATCCATTCCTAAAAACCCAATTACCAAATCTAACCCGACATTTTCCAAAAAACTCATTTTAGAAAATCTTGAATACTTTAAAATAATAAATTTTACAAAAACCCTTCAAAAGCTTCATTTTAGGTCCCGCTTGCTAAAATCCTCATGACTCCCTTATATATTCGGATCTTTCTTTCAAAATTCAGAAAAAGAGTAGTTTTATCTACTTGTTGAAACCCTTCTTTAGCTAAAAACCCTGTTTTGGAAAAACTCTTTTCTAAAAGACCTTTTATTGAAATTTTGAAAATAGCATGGGACCTCCAGCGTAAAATCCCAAACAGCTTTCCGTTAGCCGCAGGAGCTCTCCCGCTCTCTCTCGATTCTTCTCTTCTTGCTTATAAAAAGAGGCATCCATCGCCTCATTCGGGCATCCAGCTTCACCCCACCATCGCTTTCTCTCCTCAATTTTTTTTTCTTCTACTTTTCCCCTCTCTTTTATCCCTTCTTTCGCTTTTCTGATGGCCCTGGGTAAAGAAGACTTGATCCGCTATTGAAGCAAACCATTCCTCACGGCCCCATAGCGAAGCTTGATCCATTTGAGAATCGCCTTCACCTCCCTCGCTGAAGGAAATCAATGCTCCCTATATCGATACGCAGAAGCAACGTATCTTCCCTCCCGATCCGGATCCATATGCGGTAAGAGTCTCCTTTTTTCCTATGCTCCTATAAACTTTCCTTTTTCACTTTCTTTTCATATTGCTTATCTGTTTTGCTACTTTACTGCATCATTTTTTTTTTAGTTTCCTTCTCCCTTTTATCTTGATTTTCGGTAGAAATTTTGTCTTATTGCTTTAGTTTTGCTTTAGTTTTGCTTTAGTTTTATTTTCATTTCACCAAGAAGCATTGAAGGTGGGATCCTGCATGTAGCAGGATCGGTCCACCTGCTGCGATAGCAAAAGGAATGGATCATTCCAACAACTTCATTTTTTGTTTTCATTCTCTTTTCCTTCTTTTTTCTTACATCTTTGCATCTTATTTTGGACTTTCTTTGTTCGTCGACCCATCAAAGTCCCTCGTAATGTTGAATTGCGCGCTGCAATGTCAATCCATGCCTGGGTAACATTGCTGAAATGTTCATATTCCTAATTTATTTTGGATCCCTCTAATATATGCAATTTATTTAGCAGTTCATGATGTCCAGATCTCGATTTAATGCCCATTTACTTTTGTTTGCTGATGATGAGCTTCATTATGTTAAAATTAACTGCCGTATTACCGAGTTTTCATTTGCATTTCATGGTTTGTCTTTTGCTTCAATATTTACTTTTGATTTACCCATAACGTTCATTTCAATTCATCGATCCTTCATCCTCATCCTGTATTTAGGGATGGTCTTCATAGTAAGGTCCGATCTGATCTAGTGTCAGATCGGATTTACTCTGCAAGTTTCCATCGCATCATTTTAGCTTACCAATCGGATGATTTCTTGCTTTCAACCAGAAATTGACCATCTCATTGATGATACTCTGGGTTTTATTGTTAACATGGGATGTCACTGTTAGATCTTCCTTATTCAAGGAAGAACTTCAGTTTCTTGAGGCAGGTGAGCCAAACTCTCATAAGGAAATCTATCACAATGGAACTAAAGTCATATCTCAGGCATTAAGAGTGTGCAGGTAAGTCCGTGAACAGGGAAGGCTTCCAAGCTGGTTCTCAGCCCAACATTGTTCGAACTTCTATCTCATTTCTCTATGTTATAAATTCGGATCTAAGACTTGATAAAAATGGAGATGGACTAACTGAAGACGATTGAAATGCTTGAGGGTCTTGATCCACCTCATAGATCCCAAGATGCCCTGTTCTGGGTGGTAAAAAGGAAGAAACATCCCTGTAAATATTGGTTCTCTTGTTGCCCAGCTGAGAAATTACCCTTTCCCCATACTTACTGGTACCATTGATCAAAGACACATACGTTGACGAAGCAGGTATTTACATGGCGTTCTGCAAAGAAGGATGACACCTTCGTTTAGAGTATAGTCTGAGTTGCCCATTCGTTCCCAAGAAAGTAGATACATTCTTTAGAACTATCATTCAGAAGCATTTCCAGTCAGCATAACTACAACTGCTTATACTCCACAGCGTCTTCACAAGGTATGTTGCATGCTTTTTTTTTATTTTTTTTTAGCCATTGATTACCTCATATCCTATTCATTCATTGGTATCTCACTAATTGTCTGTTTTACTTCTTAACATTTCAGTTGATCATAGGCATGGTTATCTTGTATATTTGTGTATAATTTTGTTGCAATGTAGAATTGGTGTATCATCCCTCATCTGATCAGTTTGGTATAAATGCATTTACATGTAAATTTTACCATCACCTCAAAATAAAACTTGTTACCCCAGCTCATTGCATTAGATATGCTGAAATATCACTATATTGTGAGCAGTGTCAAATCAAGGTAGCATATCTGCATCATATATTACCATTTGTCAATAACTGAGCATTTTGTAGGGCACATGTTAGCAATATGTTTGTATTTGCCGAAAACCATTTCAGCATCTAATGTCCTTCATGCATAATGTTTATGCTTCTGCGCATCCTGCTGCAAATGCATCCCTCCTGTCACTACCCTTCAATATATATATATATATATATATAATTTCTATATCAAGGCCAAGTTTGCCAAGTACACTGTGGGCAGAAAGAATTGCATAATACTTGCAGTTGGCAACTTCACTTCATATCAATCAAGGCAGTCAACCTGTTCTGGCATGAAGTTATCTTGTAATGAACAAATTCCAGACATCCTTTTGGTATGTGTTATATATTTGATGCATCAATATTTGTGTGCGAATGGACCTGAGTTTTAATGAGGCAGTAATGTCTACCTAGGCTAGAGGTAGCAGCTAGGGTATCTATAGTTGGGGAAGATTAATTTCTACATTTTTTTTGCGTGGGATCCATTATGTCTGTGAATTGCATTTATATTGCTTGGTTCAGAGATGGTAGAGTCAACCAGATCCAACTGATATATCGTCTGATTGCAGACTTTATCTAGATCTTTAGACACTTTCAAAATTTGGATAGTTTTCTGAACAGTGGAGGACATAATCTACAAAGCATCTGAAGGTGGTCATACGATTCTGGATATGCTGTTTGATAGCTATCTAGATGATGATGTGACCATTTAGGAATGCTGCTACAAAGGTTGATCGGACAATCAGATTGTTGTTGAAAGCATCACACCAACAGATACCCTCACGGCATCTCATATGCACTTTCATTGTATCTCATGCATATTTTCATAGCCCCTCCATACTTCCAGCCAAAGCTTACATCCACTGCAATTTCCCACTATCCACCCACCATCGTGACATGGTCACTATTAGGTGAATCCACAAAAATACAGACTGTGACCCTGATGAGTTACTTAGATCTGGTTTTGATGATACCAATCACCCATGTATATACTATGTAAGTTTTTTTTTAGTACGCATGTCTGTGTTTTATTTCAGCGGCATCACCTGTGTACATGTTGTGTAAATTTGAGCTTTCATATCCATGTTTGGTTTTTGATAATATCAATCCTCTATGAGCATGTTGTATAAATTTTTAGTTTGCACATGTAGGCTTCATTGCAATGAATAAACATATGCGATGCAACGGGTGTGTGCTTATGCACAACACGTATATATCCCCACGGTTGCAACCTTTCATTCATTCACCACAATGCCTCGCATTGCTGTGATGTTCCACTCACTCACAACAGTATCTAAACACTGTTGTAATCTCCGTACATTTACATCAGTGTTAACTACTGAAACCTTTCACTCATTCTTAGCAATGCCTTGCATTGCTGTGATGTTCTACCTACTTACAACAGCGTCTAGACACTGTCGTGATCTCCTACATTCACAGCAGTGCTTAACACTGCTATAACCTTCTTACACCTCTACAACAGTGTCAAGCACTGTCGTAGCCTCTCGTATACCCCGCAGCATTGTTGCAAACACAAATGTTATCATCCTCCATCGTTGCAACACTTGGATTTGCATCAAGTCATGTCCCAGTCATATCAATGACCCTTCCAGCACAAGCATTTGCCATCTTTTGCATCACCAACCACTATAGCCTCTATGCATTCATCCCATATCATTTACATCCCTTTTTGCTTCTTAGACCACAATACCCTTTTCACTTGGCATAAGCATTATAGGCAGATGTAAGGCACATTTCACATTTTAAATGGGCATTATACAATCTTTTATCCAACACATACATATGCTTAGACAAATGCCTATAGATCTTTCATTTTAGACTAAGGCATTATATGTACCTTCTCTCATAAAGATCATCATTAGCTTAGGATGTCATATGTATAGTCATGTATATAAATTGTCTTATTAGCATATATCTGTATACCTCATTATTGGTATAAACACAACAATTTGCATAGATATTCCTCATTAGAATGGACATGATCTTGTTTTCAAGATGACATTTTATCTTCTTTTCGTACATCGCCTTTTGCTAACTCTACTTTGCAGAAAAGATGTATAAAATGTTAAAATTCATTTTCTAGATCGAGAATCTTATGATTTTTTTTACTTCAGTTCAAGTTGTAATAGCTAGATTATAATAAGAATTTTACATTTCAAGTACTATATTAGAATGTATGAACATTTGCACTTTCCAGAAATGCTTGTTTCATATCATTTTTCATTTCAAAAATTTCACAAATGGGAACACGAATGGCACGTGCACCATTCTAATAGAAGGTGATTAATCCTGAGCAAATGACCCATATTGATGGTCATAGTCAAAATGTGGACAATGCTTAGGATTTTCATCTTATATGGAATAACACTGGATCCACACTGGATCTCCTTGTAAAATCATCATATTTTTAAATATTTGCTTTATCAGAGTTCAACTTAAAATTAACTCAAAATGTATATCAATGGCCATAGTCAGGATACATTGAGGGTTAATTTCATTTTAAACTCTATAAAGGCACAAAAAAATGTATTTTATTCTTCACTTGAATTTAAATATGATTACTATATAATATATTCAATGACCATAGTCAGGGATGTATTATATCTTCAATCTTATTTTAATTCACCTAAAGAATGATATATGTTTTTCAAATCCAATTTCAAAATTCTTTAAATTCATTTATCATTTAGGATAGAATTGCATTATATTTTCAAAATTCTTTTTCAAAATCCAAGTGATCTTGAATATCTTTCTTCAAATTCTATTTCAATTCATCAATTTTATCTTATTTCAAGATTCAAAATTCAATTTCAAAGCCCAATTTGACTTTGGAATTTCAAAATTCATTTTTGTATTCAAGGTTTCATTTCAAATTCAAATCAAATTTCAAAGTTCAATTCAACTTTGGAATTCTAAATTCATTTTCGGAATTCAATTTTGAATTCAAAATAACATCTCAGATCGAATTTCAAAGCTCAATTTAAACTTTGAAATTCCTGATTCATCTTCTAAATTTAAACTTTAAAATCAAACTTATTCTTCATCTTCAAAGTTATACCTAAAGATTGAGTCTTGATTCTCAAATCAAAGTTTTGAGATTGATTCTAAATCTCAAAATTTGATTTTTCCTAAAGTTTTAAATTCAATCTGGGTTTTCAAAACCCAGATCCATTTTTCAAAAGTCCCCTTTTTTATCTTCAAAAGATCCAAATTCCACCTTGGGTTCTAAATTTAGAACCCAATTCCATATTGAATTCAGATCTTCAAAAACCAATTTCATTTTGGATCCCAGACTTCGGATCCAAATTCCATTTAGGATTCTAGATTTCGGATTCAACTCCATTTTGGATTCTAGCCTTCGGATCCAATTCCATTTAGATTCCAGATTTCAAAACCAATTCAATTTTTCATACCCCATCTAGATCTCTTAAACCCAATTCTATTTTTCAAACTCAATTTGGATTTCTCAAATCCCATTCTGATTTCAAACTTCGAATCTAGAATTTAATTCCATTTCAAATTTCATTTCCTCTCTTAAATCCAGATCCAAAATTCGAATTCGAAGTCCATTTTTTACTTTAAAAACTTCATTTTTTCTTTCTCAGCTTCAAAATCCCCTTTCTCTTCATTCTTTTCAATTCAAGATTCATTTTTTCAACTCTGAATATTTCAAGACTTAGAACTTCAAATATCTTTTCAGATCCATCTCTAGTTCTAAGTCAGATTTAACTTTCAAAAACCATTTCTTCATCACATTCTTCATGGTTTCAAAACCACTTGGGTAGAATTTCCAAATTCTTTCAAAAGAGCGTACATCTTTTGCATTTTCACAAGCATGATTCTTTGTGCATCCTTAGACTTAGAATAAATTTTTAGATAATATTAAGGCAAAGCAAAAAGGCATAAATTTGATCCTTGGTTTGATTACCCCTGGTAAAGGTGCTAGGAACGGTCGAACCTCGTACCGACGATCGAGCCTGTCTCCTGATTTTCCTGTAAATATTTCAAAAACTAGGGCGAGTAATCTTTTCAAAATTAAGGTCAAGTGAGACCTTCGCAAAAGAGTTCATCTCTCTTCTTTCTTTTCTTTTCTTTTCTTTTCTCTTCTCTCTTCTTTTTTGTCTTTCATTTCTCTCTTCAAAAAGGAGAAAATAGAGGCTAGAATGGAAAAGAGGAGGAAGAGAGAGGAATACCAAGAGAGTACAAATTTTGCGATGATCACACAAATGCTTATCTATCTTTATGAGACTACCATTTTTACATAAGCGATTACCAAAACATTTGTATCATTCATCGTTGAGTTCATTTCCTGCTATAAAGCAATTCTATTTGTAGTTGAGGATACATCCTCTCCAAGAAAATGAGCTCATTAGTAATAGCATGCCACTGCATCATTTCCCTCGGGCTGAGGCTGATAGAGACTCGAGCAATGGTGCACCTTGAGAATATGCATCATAAACTTCAGCTCAGGCACTGTCTCCTTAAAGAGCCGATGGGATACACCATAAATCTCTTTTATGTATTTGTCATAAAGTATATCGAAGATAAATATGTAAAAGTGACTTATGATGTAGCCCATTGGCTCCTTTAAGGGAACAATGCCGGAGCTGGAAGCATATTCTTAAGAGTGCACCATTGTTGGAGTCTCTATCAGCCTTAGCCCGAGGAAAATGGTGCAGTGGGATGCCATTACTAATGAGCTTTCTTTCTTGGAGAGGATGTATCTGCAACTGCATATAGAATCGCTTTGCAGCAGGAAATGAACTTGACGATGAACAATACAGATGTTTTGGTGATCGCTTCTATAAAAATGGTAGTCTCATAAAGATAGATATGTGTTTGACGAAAATGTTCTCCCATAAATAGCTTTCCACATTCCCTCACCTGGATTGCATTAGAAGCTCATCACTAATTTGGACGTGGGTTTCATACTTGTGATGATATCTGTTTTCTTTCTTGATGACAGTCATATATTGTATCTAAGCTAAACCATTAGTTATGATGTATTGTATCTAAATTCAAAATTTATTTGTATTACAAATTGATATTGACAAACAAAATCATATCTCATAAATTGACACAAGAAAACACATAATATCTTATAAATCGATATATGACAATTTAGCATAACATATTACAAAATGGTATACGACAATTCAACATAATATCTTACAAATTGATATACAACAATTCAGCAAAATATATTACAAATCGATAGTAACAAACAAAACAATATCTTACAAATTGACAATAGAAAACACAAAATATCTTACAAATTGATATACGACAATTCAACATAATATATTACAAATCGATATTAACAAACAAAACAATATCTCACAAATCGACAATAGAGAATACATAATATCTTACAAATCGTTATACGGAAATTCAGAAAAATATATTACAAATCGATAGTAACAAACAAAATAATATCTCACAAATCTATAGTAGAAAACACATAATATCTTACAAATCGATATACGAAAATTCAGCATAATATATTATAAATCGATATTAACAAACAAAACAATATCTCACAAATTGTCACTAGAAACCACATAATAGCTTACAAATCAATATATGGCAATTCAACATAATATATTACAAATCGATATCAACAAACAAAATAATATCTCATAAATCGACAATAGAAAACACATAATATCTTACAAATCGATATACGACAATTCATCATAATATATTACAAATCGATATTAACAAATAAAACAATATCTCACAAATCGGTATACATGTTACTACAACTGTGAGTTGGTTACATTGCATATACTGAGTGAATGGACAATACCAGATGGGGTAGAGGCCCTTGCTCACATCTGTAACCAAGCATTCTTGTCAGAAGATTCCACTGCCTTACAAATATCTTCTAGTTTCCAACCGTTGAAATGATATAATCTACCTATAATAACAAAACAACGACTTAATGACACTCACGATGACATACGTTCTTCAACAATAACATGATGACATGGAAAGGTACTCACGATGCTTTAATGGCACTTGTTGGAATGTTTGTGCGTCATTTCTTTTTTCCATACTGCCTAACGAAAATGAAGAAAAAGAGAAGACTGTAAAAAGCGATGGCCGACAAATCCCCCTTTGACGCCCACCAATGATCGAACCAATAGTTTGATTTATAGTTATCTCCATGAGGTAGGAACAAACCAAGAAAAGTTTTCTATCTAACACAAGGCAGGAACAAGAAGGTGGTCATGTGTTGTAGCACAAGCTAAAAACAAAGGCGGAATATGCAAATCTATATACAGAGAGCAGGAGGACATTTTCGTCCAACTCATATCTATTTATGGGAGGACATTTCCGTCAAAAGCATATCTACCTTTTTTTTATGTTATTTTATTATAAAGTCATCGTGGGCAACATTGGCATATGAATTATCACAAGTCCCAAGATATTCCTTCGTACACACCTGAACATGCGAATTTGTTTTTTGGGGAGAACACACAAAACCCTCTCTTGTTTCTCTGTTGTAGCAAATGATATCTCATCACTTCTTGTTGCACTGTATTGTTCTATATTTCAATGATATATCCTTTCTTTTAAAAGAAAAAAAAACTCCAAAATCGTGTGAAGGCTGACATTGTCATCAAATGGATCGGTTGAAGGCTGAAAGAAATGGTCAGGATAGGCAGCTTGAAGAAGGATTGGGTTTGTAAGAAATGTTGTTATGTCAACTTCAAGAGGAGAGACTCATGTCGGGTTTGCAGCGCAGATAAATATTGTTCAAAGGTCACTTATGCCTATGGACATACACAAGCTTATCAACTTCAGTCTCAAAACAAGGATGAAAAGCGAAGAAAGGAAGTAATATCCATGGGAGAAAGTTATATTTTCTTTGGATAGGTGAGGTGCAAAATGGAAGAAGCAGAATCAGAAGCACTACGTTTAGCAATCAACATCAGTAAGGAATATAAAATGTTTTAAACCCAATGAGGATACTAATCTTTAAATTCTCACCCTTCTGTTAGTTATTTCCAACCTTAATGCAATAAGTGAAGTCAGGCAAACATCACTATCAGCAGGGTGGGTGTTGTGTGTTCTCCCCTGAAGATGCAATGTTTGCTATAGTGCGTGTTCAGGGGTCTGATTGAGCGCCACCTATATTAGCATGTGGGGCTTGTATTCTCGTGGGTGTCAGTATCACTTATCATCTGAATCTGGTGCGGTTGCAAAGACTTAAGTACCCTTTCCTGCTATTCTTGTCTTGAAACGATGGTTCAAGAAAATGACAAAAATGTCCTCTATTCAAAAAAAGGGAAACAATGATTCGAGAAAAGGACAAAAATGTCCTTCATTCAAAAAGTCGAGTATGATGTTAACTCTTCAAAGTCCAAACGTTTTGTTCTCGCCCTAAGCAGTAAACTTTTGCACCATCTATTGTAACAGGAGCTCCTTTTGACGACGCAAACTTTGTCACCGTCTGCTGCCACCGGAGTAACAGCCTTTGTCGTCGTCTTGAGTCGAGGTTCCTGCCTTGGTTTTTAGCATGTGTTACAACACATTGTCGCCATCTCATTCCTGTATTGTGTTATAAAACATAGTCGGATTCACGATCGACTGGTTTGATCATTGGTGGGCGTCATAGGGGCATTTGTCGACCATCTTTTTTTACGGTTTTCTCTTCTTTTTTATTGTTGTTAGGCATTGTGGAAGAAAGAAATGACACACAAACATTCCAACAAGTGCCATTAAGGCATCATGAGTACCTCTCCATATCATCATGCTATCATTGAAGAACGTATGTCATCGTGAGTGACATTAAAGAATTGTTTTGTTATTGCAGGTGGATCTTGTCCTTTCGATGGTTAGAAACTTAACGATATTTGTAAAACGTTGGGACCTGTTGACAAGAATGCTTGTTTACAGATGCAAGGAAGGGCCTCTACCCCATCCGATATCCTCCTTTCACTCAGTATATGCAATGTATCACAAATCACGGTTGTAGTAACATACAACCGATTTGTGAGATATTGTTTTGTTTGTTAATATCGATTTGTAAGTTATTATGTTGAATTTCTATATCGATTTATAATATATTTTACAATATGTATATCGATTTGTAAGATATTTTATATTTTGTAGTGTCAATTTATAAGATATTATGTTGAATTGTTGTATCGATTTGTAATATATTATGTGATATGTATATTAATTTGTAAGATATTATGTGTTTTCTAGTATCGATTTATAAGATATTTGTAGAAAGACTTTTAAAATGTGTGCGTGCTGAAATACATTGTTACGCGCTTACGGTGGCAATTTTGTATTCAAATCACTGCTCATTTAGCAATTTTTATTGAAATTGCTTCACAGTATTGCAGTTATAATTAAATTGTTATCGTCAACACATATATATGATAAATCATTTCTTTTATTGGCATGGTAAGTAACAACTTGATGCATAGTATTTGCAAATAATAGATCATTGTTGCTTTTATATTGTGATTCATTCAATCATTTATTTAACTTGCTTAACCTTATCAGTATCTGTTGTTATATGCATCTTGAATAAATCATAGCAAATGTATGCGCTTGCTAACGCAAATCGATATCTTGCTTATAACAGTGGTGATCTTATCATCTGGTTGTAATGAAGATGATATATTTCAATCATTTAAAAGATATGGATAAGTGAACATCTGTACTAATGACGCATCTGAAGAAGTGAACATGTGCACTAATGATGCACATGATAACAAGGGTGAAGGCATTGGATTCACTCTTGACTTGAATGTTTCAGCAGAAGAAATGCAAAACGATAATGAGGTAGACGATCGTGACAATACACTTGATAAAGGTGCAGGCACTGGAAATATACATGATAGTACACATGACTATGTTCCCATAGAAGAAATGTTGTTTAATAATAAGGATGTTACATATAAATGTTACAATGATTATGCCTTAAAATTTGTCTTCAGTGTCAGAAGGTATTCTTGGTCAAAACATGCACAGGGTGTCGTGGTGAGAAAGACATATGTTTGTTCTAAGGAAGGTTCGAAGAAGTCAAGTGGAAATCCAACAAGGAGCATACCAGAATCAAGATGTGGATGTCCAGCGAGAATGGTGTTAAAAGGACTTTTGAATGAGAAATATGTAGTTTGTACTTTAATCAGTGATCATAACCATGATTTATCTACTTCATTTATGACTCCTATGTTAAGGTCACATCGTAAAGTAATTGAAGCACATGTTGCAATTGCTGAAATAACTGATAGCATCATCATTGCACCAAGGAAGACATATAATTTGCTTGTACACATAGATGGTAGTCGCAAAAATGTGTCATTCACACCAATGGATCTAAGAAACTACTTGAGAAGGAAGAGGACAGATAACATGAAGAATGGAGAAATATATTCTTTGGTTGATTACTTATAGAAGAAATCAAGCATTGACCCTGATTTCTTTAGTGCAATGCAACTAGATAAAGATGGATATGTTGTAAATATGTTTTGGGCAGATTTAGAGTCAAGAGTAGATTATGAATGTTTCAATGATATGCTTGTTTTTAATATGACAGTGAAGATTAATATTGGACAGTGGTCATTTATGCAGTTTGTCGGAGTGAACCATCAATCATAGAGTTGTATATTAGGTAGTGCTTTTTTGTTTGACCAGACCAAGAAAAGCTTTAAGTGGTTGTTCAGAGTATTTACATAGGCAATGAATGAGAAGCAACCTGAAGTTGTACTTACAGATGGTGATCACGTAATTGCGGCTACAGTGTCTCATGTGTGGCCAGATACACATCATCGCCTATGTTTGGCATATCTTTCAAAATGCAGCAAAGAACATATGACACATATTTAATCAGAAGACAAGGTTTGACAAAGAGTTTATAAGGTATGTACTTGAGAGTGTAGACGAGGTCACCTTTATGTCTGATTAGGAGGAAATGATTCAGATATATGATCTTGAAGACTGTTTGTAGTTAGAAAATTTATATGTAGAAAAAGAGAAGTGAGCATTGGCATATGAAAGACAATACTTTTGTGCAGGTATGATAAGCACACAACGAGTTGAATCTATGCATCACACTTAAGAAAACCTTGTATTCATGTTTAACAATGTTTTGCTTCATGGAACAATATGAATTATTTGTAGACTGTCTTAGACAGAATGGGCTTGAACAAGATGTGAAATACTTCAATACATGCCCTTAACTTTGGGTATGAAAATATTGATGTGAAATGCAAATCTGTATACACTAACTATATTTGAATAGATTAAAAAAGGTTATATAAGTCATAAATTACAACATAAAAGGATATATGTAAACAAAAAATATACACAAATACCATATTGTATGGAAGAGCAAAGACCATCAGAAAAGGCAAGAAGCACATATCATGTACAATGTAAACAACAAAACAGTTGAATGTACTTGCAAAAAGTATGAATTCAAAGGTATTTTATGTCGTCATGCATTAAAGGCACTTAATCAAGAGAAGATACAAGAAATATCTGAGTCATATTTAATGTAAAGATGGAGGAGACAAGCAACGATTGAACTGCTGGATACAGATAATGTCAGTTAATCTGGTATTGATGATAAGTGTCACATAGCCTCCCGTTACCAATAACTGTGTAGATCATCTATGCATGTTACAGATTTAGCATCGAAAAGTGAAGAATCATATGTATGCATGAGAAAAGCATCAAGAGAGTTACTTGAAACATGCAGTTAATTCACCATCAGTCTGTTGCAGCTCATGAAGACCATTCCAAGAAAATGAGAGCGAACAACGGAAGTGAAAATCATGCTTCCCTTGACACTCATGAGAAGTGCCAAAGTTAGGAGTGAACGTTGTAGATTATGATGAAAAAAATCACCAAGTGAAGGGTATAAAAAAAAAACTTGCCTCTGATTGCAGTCGTCAGAGGATAAAGGGTGCACTAGATATGGTTGGCATGAAAAGGTCTAAGAAACAACCAACCTCTAAGCAAAAGCAACAAAGTCCTTCGCATGAACAGGTATGTAAGACATTATATTGTTTCCCATGTAAATTGCATTATGTGAAGCTTATCAATATCTAACTTGTGTAATTTTCAACATGCAGTAATACCCTACAGACGTAATTTCCAACGTTGTAACCTTCAATCCTCCCGACCAATTTTTCTGAAATGATAGTTTCAGTTTTACAAGTCTTTTGGTATGTGATCAATGTTGGGAGGATGTTTGCATTTCTTGTGAAACTTAATGTAGTGTCTTATATTGTTTTATTTCATGACAAACTCAAATCAATTCGAAAGCAAGCTAATGAATACAGGAATCACGTGTGAATTTTGTTTAAGTCTTACCATAAAGTTAGTTGTCATGCCTCTTTGCACGACCCAATTTTCACATTGTCGGATTTGTTAAGAGTTTAACAAAATAGGAGGTGAATATGCTTATACTCTGGATGGTCTTATTAAGAAAGAGTTTTTGGATGAAGCCATTTTTATGAATCGTGATCCATAAAAATAGAATTATTAATATTTTTGTGGATCACCATTCAAGAAAATGGATTCATCCAAAAAACTATAGAACAAAGGAATCGTGTGTGAACTCAGTTTAATAATGTATCTTTCACAAGTATAAATCTTTGTAATATATATCATTGACGTGTATAAATCATAGTTAGTGAAAATCGGTTATTGTATATAAACTCAGTGCTTATACAATTAGTGAGAATCATTATCTCATCTAGCCTTCACATATATAAATCGTTATATATAAATTGTATCATCCATATTGTATAGGAGGGCCTCTACAATATCTAGTATTGTCCGAGAATAATTTGTTCACAAACAAAGCCACACGATGTACAAACTTAGTAAAGAACAAATCAGGAATAATTCAACTATACAAATCGATGTAACTTTATAAATACAAATTAATTTCGTTCATAAAGACTAACAAAGACATATCATTATCGCAATAACTTCATAAATACAAATCGATTTTGTTTACAAAGACTAGCAAAGACATATTGTTGTCATGGTAATTTTAAAACTACAAATCGATGTGATTTACAACTGCAATCATTTACAAAAAAACCTAGTCTTTTTTACTTGACCACAATGGTTTGGCTTAGATAAAATACATTACCATCATCATCAAAAAAATAAATATCATCACCAGTAGGTAATTAACGGGACATCTATTTGTATAAAAAAAACTGATATCTCTTTGTTTGTCTATGTGAATGATATCGATATGTAATATAGTAATGTACTTATAATATTTTGCAACTGTTACTTAATTGAATTTGTAATTTACTAAGTCTAAACATCGTGTCGATTATTGTACATGTGCATAAAGCCCTGCAAAAATGTAAAACCCTAATATATATCTATATATAAAATCCTACCCGACCTGACCCATTGTCCAGGTCTAAAACCCTAATCTATTTAACCTATCTTCCTCTTTCTTTTTTGCAGCTCCACAGATTCTTTTTCTTCTTCTTTTTTTTACTCCACTTTCTTCTTCTTCTTCTCTTTCTTCTTCTTCTTCCTTGTATTTTTCTTTCTTCTTTGTTCTTTTGTGTTCCTTCTACCTGTGCTTGATGGATGGGGTTTGATGTTGATAACATAGTTGTTTCACACCGTAAGGAAAGATTTATATAATCTTTGATGATGATTATGGTGGTTATCTGCATGATAGGCAGGGGGTGATGTAGATGTCCATCTATTTGATCTATTCCTACTATCGGACCCTCCATTGTTTGCAAACCATACTTCACAATTATAAAAATATTTGCCTAATCTTCGATATACTTCATGACAAATACATAAAAGTAATTTATCATGTAGTCCCTCGGCTCCTTCAAGGAGACGGTTTCTGACCTTAAGTTGTGAAGCTTATTATCAAGAGCACACTAATGCTAGAGTCTCTAAGAATCGGCCTCAGTCCGAGGAAAATAGTGTAGTGGGCTGCCATTACTAATGAGCTTATTTTCTTAGAGAAGATGTATCCTCAGCTACACATAGAATCACTTTGCAGCATAGAAGGACACAACGATGAACGATACAGATGTTTTGGTGATCTCTTCTGTAAAAATGGGAGTCTCTAAAAGATAGATATGCATTCAACGAAAATGTCCTCTCATAAATATTGTAACTAAATACTAATATTTTTTCTATATGAATGTAGTTGTAAATCATATAAAACGTGTGAATTTGTAGTTACGAAGTTACAGCGAGAACGATATGTCTTTGTTTGTATTTGCAAACGAAATTGATTTGTATTTAAGAATTTAACTCATTTTATATCGTTGAAGTAAAACCCAAAATCCTTAAACCCTCAATCCCAATCGCCGATAAAAATGAATAGAAAATATTATTGACATAGACATTGCCCGTAAAAGCAAATTGTGATAGCACGTAGCCTTCATATGTCATTGTGTAAATTGTGATGGTACGTATCGTTCACTTAGACAAAGCTCATTGTCTAAAAGACAGACGTTATTGTGTAAATTGTGATGGTATAACGATTCACACAATAACGTCTATGTCGATCACAACTAAATGAAAATCGCTTTGTACATGAGTACAAATCATGGTAAAAGTGCACTGTCAATGCTTGTGCAAATCGTGATCACCGTTTATGAATGTTTGTGCAAATCATTTTAGCCTTATATAAATGCTTGTTTGATTTTAATTTACGAAGGCCGATCATTACAACTATTTGTTCAATGACATTTATGTGCTACACTAATTAAAATAGATTTATAAACTTATAGAAATTCACGTTAAAGAAAACAACTCGTTTCCACTTTACACAACGCTAATCGCTTTTACGATTTTTATTTACAAAGGGCAAACATAACAACGATTTGATTTTACTATATAATAGTCCCACTTCTTGGCGTGTTTAGTGAAATTGAATTTTTATTTATTTCAACCTAGAGATATTTACATAATTTGTATACATAGTCTTATAAAAAAATTTATACAAAATTTGGTTGTATAGTGTATAAAATTTGTTAGAAGTCAATGTACATCATATTACTCCTAGGGGGGTCGCATCGTTCATTGCCTTCTAGGTATTCTTGCCGGTTGAGTTTTTTTCTCTTCCACAATTAGAAACTTTGTCAACTTTCTGCATAGTTCTGTGCAAAATCCAAGCATATCAACCTACAACAAAAATGTAATGTGACATCAATATATACATTGAGTCCTCAATAATAGAGGGTAATAAAGAGCATACAATGTCGAAATCAGGTTCTCGTCCATTGTATATTGCTTCAATATACTTTATTACAAATATGTCACAATCGATGCCATTATTTTGTAAAGGAGCATCGTGTACTGAGTGAAAGATCCACTCACCAATGTCGACACCCAAAACATCTTTGATGAATCCCACCTGTGGTTAATACAGAAGAAAGTAAATTCTTATCCACCGTACATGATATGATACCCTTATAGATGGAAACTTATGAAATGCAAAATGTCACGATGTACACCACTGTGTAAGTCTAATGAATTTTAGCACCATAGTTGCTTTTCATATAAATTCATCACATATAAGACCCAATGTTTTTCAGTTTGCTAGAGTGTAGGAATCAATATATGCAAATCGATAGTACAAATTGTGTTATGACTGTTATGCCTAAACCTTGCACAAGAGGTTTGTTCGCTTACCTTTTCACTTGACCAAAAGTTTCTGCAATGATCATTGTTACCCCAGTACGGTAGTCTATCTTGAAATCCAATGGAGTATGACAATCGATGGATAATACTCTGTTGAACGAAACAATGATAATAGTAATGTTAAAACACAAAGCAACAAGAGTAAATAAAAAAACAAAATAAACATAAAAGAGAACTAATATACTATAAAATAAGGGTTGACGATTGTTATCATCGCAAAAATTTTACTTTTGCAAGTCAAACTGACCTTTGAAAAAGTTTTTGAAAATAACTCGCCTCCGTTTTTAAAATGCGGGATAATTCCGAAGAATGGGACTCACTTGTCGATATGAGGTTCAACCGTTCCTGGCCCCTTTACCAGAGGTAATTGAACCAAGGATCAAAAGTGTGCTTAGCTTTGCTCAACTTGTCTAAATCGTGTTCTATTTTCTAAATGCACAAAGAATCAGGCATGTGCTATGAATTTTCTGAAAATGCAGGTTTGAAAACATGATGTTTGTTTCTGAGATTTGAAGTACTTGAAAAATTCTTGAAAAATTCTTGAAAAATTCTTGAAAAAGATGTCACTTGAAAAATCGTGAATCATGGTGAAAGAATATTTCTGAAGAAAATGAAAATCGATTTCTGAAGAAATTCAAGTGTTTTGTGAAAATCGATTTCTAGGGAATTTCAAATAACTTTGGAAAAACTTGGTTTTTTTGAATTCAAACTTTGAAATTAAATATACAACTTGGAAAATCGAATTTTGAACTTTGAAAAATACTTGAAATATCATTTGAAAGATCAGAGTTTTGAGAAAATCAATTTCTGAGAAAGACTTAAGAATTTTTGAGAAAATTTATTTCTCTGAATTGGAATTGGAATTTGCAAATGAATGAAATGATTGAATATGGATTTGAAAGACTTGATTTTGAGGAATTGAGAAAATCCTTTTGTATTTTGAGAAATGCAGTGCATTTTGAAGTTAGCCTAAGAGTGTAGGCTGAATATGGCTAATACGAGATCACAAATCTAGGTCTCATTCGTATTCTGACTATGGCCATAAATACAAATTTCACCAAGTTTGTCAACTCCATAAGAGCTTGTGCATGTGCCATTCGTGTAGACCATGGTGAATTTATAAAAATGTGCATGAATTGGCATACATAACAGTTATATATCAAAGTTTAAAACTATATGCAATGCAAATCCTAATCTAAGCAGAAATTGAAATTCTTATTCCAAATTTAATTATAATTTACATTACTAATTGAATTTAAATGACTGAAAATAAAGTCTTCAATGTCCCTGCAAAACTAGAAAACTTGTTAGTGAAGATATATTGGCTTTTCTAGATTTATCCAGTAATATCTAGAAATTACAAGATTTTGCTAGATATAAGCCTTTTTTCATGATTCTCTGAGGTAAACATAATGAAATATGAAATAAAATTGAATAAATATGAAAATAGGATTTGAAAATTCGAAATTGGGGTCAAAATTACCAAAATACCCCTGATAGCAAGACTATGGCCTTGAAATCAGGTTTTTTAGAAAGATATTTTGTAATGACATGATTAAAAACATAAAAAATAGGGTTTAGAATTTCAAAATTTAGGTCAAATGACCAAATTGCCCCTGATAGCAAGACTATGGCCTTGAAATTAGGGTTTTCTAAAATAGATTTTGGTAAAAACTTAGGATTTATGATTGAAATAAGCATAAAATCAAACATGAAACATCCTAATGTGATTCTAAACATAAACAAACCCTAAAATTGTAAGCTTATACATGAAAATCAAGAATTATCACAAATATCACGATTTTGGCAGTGTTTCGGGATCCTGCAGGCACCCTGTTTGTCCATTTGATTGATTCAAGCATCAAATGAATTCCAAATTTGATAAAAATCGACACCTGAAACCCTAAAATTAGATTGGAATTATAAAAATATATTTTTATAATTTTTCCAACTCGAAAATTGCATTAAAACCCTAAAATAAGATATTTTTGTCCATGGTCACATATCAGTTCCAGTGTTAGACCCGAATAAGGGAACAAATCACCATGAAAATTTCTAAAATTTTACAGAGATAAACTAGACAAAAAAACAGATATTTCCCTTTTTACAGATTAGAAAAATCATCTCTGATTAGGGAGAAACCTTTCCGGCAATCCGGACTAAAGTTTAATGAATCTAACATTGGTTAAAACAGGTACTTTTGGTTAAAAATATAGAAACAAATAAAAGCTTTCATCAAAAATTTCTGAACTTTCAGCAATGAATAGTAGACATAAAAATAATAAACTTCCTTTTTTATATATCATGAATTGGGTCTACGGTTTGAGATCTATGGTCCTTACAAGTCAGATTAGGGTTTTGGTAAACCCTAACGAGTTTTAAATTTTAAATCTGATTCTCTGACAGAGGAAAAATACCAAATAGAGGCAAAAAATTATCAAAATTTCACAGTAAATATTTACATCAACATGAAGCCACTTCACTTTATGGATCTAGAATCGGATATCGGATGAGAGAAATAACACAACTGCAAGTTGCCTATGGATTTCAATAACGATTCTAAATGATTTAAAATCACGGTTTAATCTTTTATTTTTCTGACAGAGTTTCCGAATCCCAAAACATCTGATTTTTTTACAGTAGTTCACTGACATATCCTTGTATCACATATAAAAAAATCAGAAATTTACAGTGAGTATTTCAATACGAACTAACATGCTTTTTATTTATCTAAGCTTAAAACATACAGAAATTTAATAAAACTCAATAAAACATGCTTTAATCAATGAGAACAATAAAAAAATACTTAAACAGTAAAACTAAATTAATTTCTATGATGGAATACATGTAATAAACATTAATAGGTAAAAAAATAAATAAAATACAAGGAATACATGGCTAGAACTTCTTTCACCTTTGAAATCATGGATTTAACCCATTTAACGGGTAAATCTCACGTTTCTTTGGTTAAGAACATAGAAAACAGGAATTTCATCGATTCTAACGGATTAGAATCCTGGAAAACAGCATGGAATAGGTTTATATCATCTTCTTGGATTGAACTTGAGGTTCTTGATGGTGATTCCATGGTTTAAACCTTGAAAAGGGAGGCTCTCATGGTGAAATCTATTGAAAAATCATAAAAAAATAATAAAAACTATCAAAAAATACTAAGGAATCCTACCTTGGATGGTGCAGAAATGGAGGGAGCAGCTGGGAGGAGAGAGAAGGTCCAAGAAACTGCTTAGAAAGCCTTAGGGGTCGACCTCCCCTCTAGCCTCTTTAAATAAAAAAAATTAGGTTAAAAAAAAGGCTAATTAATTCCAATTTTGTCCCTTTTAAAAACCTATCTCAAACAATTAGTAGGGGGCGATTTTTCCTAATTGAATTTGACTCTTGACCTTCCTAATTAAGCCTCTAACTAACCTAAGACTGCTAATTAGACCTCTAATTGACCTAAAGACCCCAAATGTGACGCCATTTGGGTTTTTCAAAAATACCTAATTTTTTAAAACTTTAAAATCAAAGTTAGAAACTAGAGTGAAGATAGGGGTTTTTTAAAATTAAATTTTGACTCACCTAGACATCTAACCTAGGTAGGACATTGGCTAATCCTAGTCTAACCCTGACTTTTACAAATGTGGCACCACCTTGAGTGGGCCCCACTTGAATTTTCAAAAACGATTTTAAAGCTTGAAATTGAGAGAATTTTCAAACGATCTTCAAAAGTAAACTTGAAATTAAAAGTTTTGAAATGGCATAGAGTTCTAACTGGGTCAGAACTCCTCAGAATATGATGCCAACTGAGTGGGCCCACATCAGGTTTTGAAAATTTTGAAATAAACACTGAAAATGACTTTGAAAAGGGGTTAGAATCAATAGTTGAAATTCAGAATTTTTGAAAATAGAGTCTCAAGTAAACTGGAACTCCGGGCTAGAGTTCTGAATTTTTAGGACTCTGAGATTTTTAGTTTTAAAAGTCAAATGAAGGAGTTTTTGAAAAGATTTTATCAAAAATGGTAAAATAAGTCAGAAAACACAGTCAGGGTTAGACTTCTCACTCAATCAGAACTCTGAAATAGAGTCTTGGATTAACTGGACTCTACAAAATGACCTAATTTTTTAAAACAAATAGAAAGGAACGAAAAACAAAAGTAACAACAGACTTCAAAACAGACTCCTGACTGGACTAGGACTTCAGAACAGAGTCCTGATCAGACTGAAACTCTAGATTTTTTTGGTATTTTCTGAAAAACAGATGAAAGAACTTGTGAAAATAGTGAAAACAATAACAAATATTGGAATAAAACAGAGTTCTGATTCAACTGAGACTCTGGGGACAGAGTCCTAATTGAACTAGGACTCTCAGATTTTTGGATTTTCTGAGAAAACAAATGAGAGAATTTTGAAAAACAGCTGAAAACAGGATAAAAATGAAGTTTTGGTTCAGAGTCCTGATCTGATTACGACTTTAAGAAAAAGTCCTGATTCGATCAGAACTCTAAGGATTTTGGTTTTTCTGATAAGCAAAAGATGAAATTTAAGCAAAGTTTTTTAAAACCAGTGAAAATGAAGTGCGAAAACCAACTTTGGATAGAGTCCTACTTCGATCAGGACTCTGGAGTAGAGTCCTGATTTGATCAGAACTCTGGGATAAAACCTCAGGATTTTGAAATTCTTTGATAAAAGTGTAACAGTTTTGATAGATGGAAAGATTTTTGAAAGATTTTCTCAAAATTGAAATTAGGATCAGAGTCCTGATCCAACTAGGATTCTTCAAACAGAGTCCTAGTTTAACTAAAACTCTGAATTTTTGACTCATTTTGAAAGATTTGGTTAAAAATAGGTAAAAATAGTGACAAAAGACAGAGTCCTAATCCGACTGAAACTCTGAAGAAGAGTCCTAATCCGACTGGGATTCTTAAAGAGGAGTCCTAATCCAACTAGGACTCTAGGATTTTGGCCAAAATGGAAGATTTTAAAAGTTTTTCTCCAAAAACAGGTAAAAAAGGTAGTAAAAAGTAGAGTTCTGATCCGACTGGACTCTGGAAAAAGAGTCCTGATTCAACTAGGACTCTGAAATTTTGGAGATTTTTGACAAGTAAAGGAATCCAGAAGTGACACCATCTAAATGGGTCTCATCTGAGAATTGAAATCGGTTGAAAAGTGAGTTTAAAACAAATCCAGATTGTTTTCTGAGAAAACACTTCAAAATATAAGGTCTTGGGGGTTGGCAAATGACATAATGTTGATTAAAAACCCAGGTTTTAAAATTAATTTTGAAAGAAAAGTTTTAAAACTCGAATCTGGATTAAATATTTTGAAAACAGGAGTGCTGGATCTTGAAAATGAGATGTAATGACATGCAAGGCTATGCAATGCAGTGAGATGACATGTCAAATGCATGCAATGATATTACAATGATATATGAAATGTAAACACTGGATGAGGGTGAAAATTTGGGGTGTTTACAACGATGTGTCTAGTATTGGTTGTTGCATTGCTTTGAATATACTTGACAAAATTGGATATAGTTTGTTTGCAATAAATATGAACTTGTTAACATACATACCCATGGCATATGTAAATATATAACTGATAGTGGTTTCATACATACAAAATTACTGATAGTGTTCCCTTCTGCATATTTGTTTTGCATCCATTTGATGTTATCTTGGAGGTCTTTGTTGAGTTTTCGGGCACTGCCTTTTGTGGATGTTCCACTGACATTAGCAAAATATTTAAGAAACGATATTGAAATTCTGTTATATAGTACACAACACAAATCACATAAAAGCCATAAAAGAGACAAATTTTGAAGAAAATCGACATGATATTTAGACAATATACGCCTAATTCGCCATCGCTGGTCATGTAGCTGTCGTCTTTTCCTTCCTTGTCTCCTTCATTGATATCGATACCCCCTTTGCGATGAAGCATGTTATATATTTGATTCACGAACACGTCATTTATAAAGGAATCGTCGGTTTGTTTATTTCTTGTTCACGAAGCAAAGCGAAGCCACACCATCCAGAACTTATGTGACGTGTCATTCATATATAAAAGAAACATTGTTTCATAGACTGCCAGTTTTTAAAAAAATAATGTCAGTTTTCAAAAAGTGTGAGCAAATAAATTATATTATGTATTAATTAAATTAAAAAATGTCATTTCATCTACCTTTTATAAAACTAATCAACGCGATAGGACATTTCAGTCAAATCATGATAGCACATCTCGTGTGGATTTGTTTTTCAACCTCTTTTTCATCTTTTATATGTCATTGTGTAAATCAAGATAGGAAAATTGTTAACTTAGACAAAGCTTGTCAAAACAAATCGCGATAGGACAAATCATTGCAGCGAAATTGATTTTCAACTATGACTTAAATCGGCATGAAGTTGTAAATTGTGATAGGATATATCGTTCACATAGACAAAGCTCATCACCCTAAACCCTAAACCCTAAACCCTAAACCCTAAACCCTAAACCCTAAACCCAAATCCCTAAACCAAAAACCCAAAAAACCTAAAATACAAAGCTCGTCAATCGAGATATTATATATCGCTATCATTCACAAAGACAAACAAAGATATATTATTGTCGTGGTAGCTTCTTAAAACCATAAACCATAAATCATAAACCATAAACCATAAACCATAAACCATAAACTCTAAACTCTAAACCCTAAACCCTAAACCCGAAACCTGAAACCCGAAACCCTAAACCGTAAACCCGAAACCCTAAACCCTAAATCCTAAAACCTAAACCCTAAAACCTAAACCCTTATGAAAGTTTTTGCATAAGTACAAAACACTGTAAAAGTGCAAGGTCAATATTTGTGCAAATCATTTCAGTCGTTTATGAATGTTTGTGCAAATCTTTTCAGACTTATATAAATGCTTGTTCGATTTAAATTTACGAAGGTCAATCATTACAATGATTTGTTCAGTGACATTTGTGTGCTACACATATAGAATGTCACATTACAGAAAATAACTTGTTTTCACTATACACAACGCTAATCACTTATAAGATTTTCATTTACGAAGGGCAAACATTACAAGGCTTTGTTCACTGTACACAACGGTAATCGCTTTACGATTTTCATTTACAGAGGGTGAGCATTACAATAATTTCTTAACAATACACAATGCTAATCTCTTTTATGATTTTCAGTAACGAATGGTAAACATTCCACTGATTTGTTCACTATACACATCGCTAATCCCTTTTGCAATTTTCATTTACAAAAGGAGAACATTGCAACAATTTGTTTACATAGACAAACTTTACAAAAAGCAAATCATGATAGGACAAATACTATTTGCCAAATGACGTCTATGTCGGAGCCAACCTACTTATGGTATACTGAGGCATAATGCCTTCTTCTTTTATAAACTGCACTAATGGCCTGAAAGACTTCAGATTTCTCAAATTGTAAGTAGAGATACATGTATAGAGAGTAGTCATTTATAGAGGTGACAAATAAGAGTCCAACTTATTCACGTGTTTAGTAAAATTGAAATTTTATTTCAACCCAAAGAGATTTACATAAATTGTATACAGTCTTACAAAGTTTGTATATAAAATTTGGTATACACAGTCTACAAAATCTGTTAGAAATATTTGTGCATCATATTAATCTTGGGAGGTCTTATCGTTCGTTGCCTTGTAAGTACTCTTGCCGGCTGAGTTTTTTTCTCTTCCGCAATTAGAAACTCAGTCAATTTTGGCATTATTTTATGCGGAATCCAGGTATATCATCCTGCAACAAAAATGTAATGTGACACCAATATATAAATTGAGACTCTAATAACAGAGGATAATAAAGAGCATACATCATCGAAATCAGGTTCTCATCTATTGTATATTGCTTCAATATACTTCATTACAAATGCGCCATAACCAATGTCATTATTTTATAAAGGAGCATAGTCTGCATATAGCAAGTTCTACTCGCCAATGTTGAATCCCAAAACGACTTTTAGGAATCCCTCTTGTGGTTAATGCAAAATAAAGTAAATTTCGGGCCACCATAAAGGATACGAAACACTTATAGACAGAAACTTACGAAATGCATAATGTCATGTTGTACACCAGTGTAAAAGTCTAATGAGTTATAGCACCATAGTTGTTTTCCTGTAAATCCATCACGTATAAGACCCAATGCTCAGCAGTTTGCTAGAGTGTAGAAATCACTATCTACGAATTGATATAATATCTTAAAAATCGATAGACAAATCGTGTTAGGAATGTTAGGCCTACACCTTAGACAAGAGGTTTGTTCACTTATCTTTTCACTTGACCAAAAGTCTCTGCAGTGATCATCGTTACCCCAACATGGTAGTATATCTTGAAATCCAATAGTGTATGGCTTTCGGCGGACGTAAGTCTCTTAAACGAAACAATGATAATAGTAAGGTTAAAACATGAAGCAACAAGAGTAAATAAAAAAAAATAAACAAATAAGAGAACCGATATACCATGAAATAAGGGGTGACGATGTGTCTAGTATTGCTTATTGTGTTACTTTTAATATACATGACGAAATCGGATTTAGTTTGTTTGCAACAAATATGAACTTGTTAACATACATACCCATGGCATACGTAAATATATAACAGATAGTAGTTTCGTACGTATAAAATTATTGATAGTGTTCTCTTCTGCAAATTTATCTTGCAGTCGATTGATGTTCTCTTGGAGCTCTTTGCAGCATTTTTGCCCACCTTTTTTTTTTTTATGTTCCACTGACATGAGCAAAATATTCAGTAAACGACATTGAAATTGCTTTCTACAGTACACAACACAAATCAAATATATGCCATAAAAGAGGCAAATGTTGAAGAAACTAGTCACGAGGTTTAAACAATATACGCCTGAATCATCATCGTTGGTCGTGTAGTTTTGGTCATCTCCTTCATCACCATCACTGGTTATGTAGTTGTCGTCGTTGTCTTCATCGACATCATTGGTTGTGTAGTTGTCATTGTCTCCTTCCTCGACATCGATACCTCCTTTGCGACAAAGTAGGTTATATGTTTGTTTCACAAACACGTCGTTTCTAAAGGAATCGTCGGTTTGTCTGTTCCTTAATCATGAAGCAAAGCGAAGCGATACCCTCCTAAACTTGTGCGACGTGTCATTCATATATAAAGGAAATGTCATTTCACCTACTGCCCATTTTAAAAAACTGCACACAAATTAATTGTGTTATGCATTAATTAAATAAAAAAAATTTGTTTCATCTACCTTTTACAAAACTAGTCAACGTGATAGGATGTATCAAGCAAATCATGATTTGTATTTATAAAGTTATCTCGATTTTACATTATCTAGTCTGAACATCATCTTGATTTGTTTATTTTTTTTTCTGCCATTTATGAATCAATCATTGTGTAAATCACAATAGGACATATCGTTCACATTGACAAAGCTCGTAACAGCAAATTGCAATAGGACAAATATTTTTAAATTATGAAACTTAAAGTATTGTGGTTGTAAGTCGATTTGTATTTATTAAGTTACCTAGATTTGTAGTTTACCAATAAACATCGTGGTGATTTGTAAATCGATTTGTATTTATGAAGTTACCTCAATTTATAGTTTATCTAGTCTGAACAATGTCTCGATTTATGTGATGGGTTTAGGTGGGGGAGTGATCCGACCTAACCCGTTGTCCAGGTCTAAAACCCCAATCTATTTAACCTCTCTTCCTCTCTTTTTTCTACAGCAGAGCAACTTCTTCTTTTTTCTCCTACGCCTTCGTCTTCTTCTTCTTCTTCCTTGTATTTTTCTTTCTTTTTTGTTCTTCTGTATTCCATCTACCTGTGCTTGATGGATGGTGTTTGATGTTGATATCATAGTTGTTTCATACCATGTGGAAAGATTTGTATAATCTTTGATGATGATTATAGTGGTTTTCTTTTGTGGATACATCGATATATTCATGACACATACGAGTATGACATATTTGTCGTGAAGTATATCGAAGCTTACGCAAAATATAACGACTATAATCATCCTCAATCTTTTCCACCATACCAAAGCAAGCACAAATATTCTGCATGATAGTCAAGTGGGTGTTGATGACCATCTATGTGATCTATTCCTATTGTCGGACTCTCAATTATTCGCAAATCATACTTTTCAGTTAGAAAAATATTTGTCTAATCTTCGATATACTTCATGACAAATATACTAGTCATGCGGGTTGCATCTTCTCTGCCTGTTGGGATTCATACTTTTATCTGCTGCCAATATACTTCATGAAAAAAAACTTGCAAACAGATAAGGACCTCCATTGGTAGATAAAATTGCCTTCAATCATTCTCAGTGACTAGTGAAGGTCACTCAGTAAACTGAAGGTACTGCTGATAATGATGTTTGTTTTGAAGCACATCACTATTTGGATGTGGGTTGATGTTGATGATGATGTTTATTTTCTTTGATGATGATGATGGTCATGTATTGTAACTAAGCCAAACCATTGGTCATAATGTATTATAACTAAATGCTCATGTAAATGAATGTGGTTGTAATATATCATTAAAATTATTTATAATAATGAGTAATAAATATCTTATGACTGTTACTAAGATTGCTAACGATTACAATAACTTACACTAATGAAAGTTAAATGCTAAAGCAATAACGATTTGTACTAACGAAGACAAAATCTTGCAATAATGATTACTTAAGAATGATAAACATTTCAACGATTTATATTACTGAATGATAAATGTTGAAACGATTGTAAACGATTTAAAACCATTTACCTCATTTAATTGCAGACCATCTAAAATGAACTTAGCATTATCTTGTTTTATATTAATTCTAGCCCACCGGTCAATCTTCAGAAAACCATAAATCGCAGGACCATACTAAGGTCATAACACAAAAATAACGCCCAAGCCTACAAAATCAATATATTAGTAAGACTATAACCTTCAACAATTTTTTCTTTCTACTTTTTGCTTTTTATCTGTCATTGTGTAATTCACGATAAGACAAATCATTGTACATGTATTGTATCTGAATCATTATACCAGATATTGTCCCAGAGCGATATAAACAATAACGTCTGTATCAGTAAAGTTAACTTGATTTATTCTTCACTAAGTCTAAACATCATGTTAATTTGTTTTTTTTTTCTGCCATTTTCAAATGTCATTGTATAAATCGCGATGAAATGTATCATTCCCTAGGACAAAGCTCATGAAGGAAAATCGCAATAAGATATTCAAACAGATTTGGTTCGATTATTTGATGGGTTTAGGTGGGATGGTTGTACAGATCGTGATAGAATACCTTCTATAAAAAGCAAATTGCGATCTATTATATACAACTGGTTGCAAGCCAATCATGATCTCTTATAAAAAATAAATGTGATCACTTTTATTTATGAAGGCCGAACATTACAATGATCTGTTCAGTGACACTTATGTGTTACACTTATTAAAAAAAGAATTAAACAATTAAAGAATGTCAAGTTACAAAAAATAATTATAGAATTACAACAAAGAATTATAGAATTACAACAAATAATTATCGGGCTAAAAAAAATCGCTATCATTTATTCAATGGCACTTGATAACTCAGATGGAAAATGATGACATATAAATCGTCTCTTTCTTTTACTTGGTGGACTTTCTATCCTCGGTGGCCTCTTGGTTCTCTCGATCTTATTATAAACATTGGTCATCATCTCTACGAGTGACTGCATTTGTCTCCTCAAATTGCTCACCTCCTTTTGTAAGTGCTTATTCTCCCTCTCCAACATCTCGAACCTTGTGTTGAAGACTACATTCTCTTTTGTGAGTTATGTTTGCTCCTCATCGTATATTATTACTGAGGTAATCGTTGTTGTAGCTCGAGGGAGACTATGGACATGTTTTCTATGCTGGGATGCGATATGATGGGGGACAGGAGGGAGGCATGGGTTCCCAATATTCTCAATCTCCATATTTCGATGCATGGGTTCCGAATATTTTTGGAAATAGTTATGATCATATTGTGGTTCTTTATAATCATACGCTATGGCACAGACACCTCCTTTGTTCCAGCTATCCAATTGTTCTCTGTAACATTTGTGTCAATTCACGTTCCTGGCCCCACCACTATTCATCTTCCTTTTGACTTCCACAGGCTTCTTTGGGATAGACTGTCTCAAGCCAGATTGTAGAGGAACTTGACTATCATGATGCAACTTGGCTTTATAATTGCTAAACAACCAAATATTATGGTCAGACAGTCTCGCACACTCAACAACAATCTCTTGGTTCTTGTTCGTCCCATCTCTATACGGTCTCCACACAACCTATACATTGGATATTATGGTTTAGATATAGATAATTATTCAAGCTAATAAAGGATAACTATTAAAATTATTTATAATAACAAGTGTTAAATATATTACAACGATTATTACTATGAATGCAAATGATTACAACGATTTACAGTACTGAAAGATAAATGCTAAAGTGATAACGATTTGTACTAACAAAGACAAAATTTTGCAGCGATGATTACTTCAGAATGCTAAACATTTAAATGATTTATACTACTGAATGATAAATGTTGAAATGATTGTAAATGATTTTAAATCATTTATCTCATTTAGTTGCAGATCATCTAAAATGAACTTAGCATTATCCTCCTTGACATTTATTCTAGCTTACCGACCGATCTTTGGAAAACCATAAATTGTTGGGCCACACTGCGGATACAATGTGATAATATGCTTCCACACCCAGGCCTACAAAAACAATATATTAGTAACACTACAACCTTCAACGAGCTTAGTCTATAAGTACTAAATATGTAATAAACAAATACCTGAACAAATGGCCAAAACCTCCCGATGATTTCTGTAACCTTACTCGCACAGTAAAGTTGATTGTACAAGTGTGCGAGCATAGCAGTACCCCATGCCCACTTGTCAACTTCATCTAAGTCTTCCAGGAACTGCACCCACAAGTAAATTATTCTCGAACCAGAACAATCGAAAAATAAAGTAAGACCAAAAAAATAAAGAAGGAATTCGTGCAAATCTTGGTCAGCTCTTTTAGATGCACATGTAGTGGACTAGTCTTCTCATTTATTACGAAAAGAAGAAACTTTCATCAATGTAGAATTGCTTCTACTAGAAATACATTGGCTTCAGTCGTCCATCGACATTCCTAGAAGGGTTGTGCACTTTTCTCTCACATTATAGTTTGAATCCCGTAATAGGACAACACTTTTATGGCACTTAAGGCCAGTAATCCACGCCACATCTTCTAGGGTCATGGTGATCTCAAAAGAATCAAACTGGAATGTGTTTGTCTGATGATTTCACTTATTTAGCAAATGGGTCATGGTGTTGCAGCACATTTCAAAATAATGTTGGTCCAGAAGGCCACCGAAATGCATATTTTATAATTGATCATTCTGATATTCACTTAGTTGTCCATACTGCGACAAAACTATAGGCCACTGATACCGCCCTCTAAGCTTTTCACTGGTGCTCTACTTCTCTTTTGACCTCCCTATAACACAAAATAGCATATTATTCGTATCAATTGTAAATTAGTTTCATTTGTACTTCTATACCTCGGTGTACACAGTAATCACTATAAATAATAATCGTTGCACACATACTATCATAGTAAACGCTAATATAGTAATCGCTATCACAGTAATCGTTATATATAGTAATACCTATCATAGTAAATCGTTCATAGTAATCGCTATCACAATAATCGTTATACATAGTAATTGCTATCATAGTAAATCATGACAGACATGATGGATTTATGTACCTTGCTCACACTTTTCTCCTCTTCATCCCCTCCCTCCATCCTCTGCCTTTCTTGTTGCTTCGCCGCCTCCCACAACTTTTCTACTTCTTTCGTTCTTCGCTCTATCGCCTCCCTCCTTTGCTTTTCAATTTCTTCCTTCCTTTCTCTTTCCTTCTCTTCCTCCTTCTGCTTTTTACTTTCCCTTTCCCTTTCCCTTTCCCTTTCCCTTTCCTTCTCTTCCTCCTCCTGCTTCTTCCTTTCTCTTTTCTTATCTTCCTCGTCCTCCTTCTCATTCCTTTGTCTTTCCTTCTCTTTCTCATTCTCCTTCTTCTTCCTTTGCCTTTCCTTCTCTTCCTCATCCTCCTCCTTCATTTGCCTTTCCTTCTCTTCCACATCTTGATGTTTCTTCAATTGCCTTTACATCTCCTCCTCCTCCTTATTTTTTTTTTTTCATTTTCCTCTCCTCCGCCTCCTTCTTCATTTGGCTTATCCTCTTTTGCTTTTCAAAATATTATTGCTTCATCATTTGCCTTTCTTTCTCTTTCTCCTCCTTCTTCTTCAATTGCCTTTTCCTCTCCTCTTCCTTATTTTTTTTTTGCCTTTCCCTCTCCTCCTTCTCCTTATTCTTTTTTTGCCTTTCCCTCTCCTCCTCCTCCTTATTCTTTTTTTGCCTTTCATTTTCCTCCTCCTTTTTTCTTTGCCTTTGCTTTTCGTTCTCATCTTCCTTCTTCCTTTTATTTTCCTTATCTTTGCCATCTTCTTCTTCTTCTTCTTCTTCTTCTTCTTCTTCTTCTTCTTCTTCTTCTTCTTCTTCTTCTTCTTCTTTAGTTCTTCTTCATTCTTCCTTTGCTCTTCAGCCTCAATATTTGATGGATAATCCTCCGCATAATATAATTTCAACGCTTTGTCCCTGTCTTTATCATTCTCAATCTTCATTATATTTTGATACCTTTCATAACACTTATATAGATGGGACTGGTGGGTAACTTCTCTAATATTCATCCCATAGAATGAAGGAGGATTTCTTGTCTGACGAACTTTAGACATTGCTAACCTGTACAACACATAAATTTAACCGCATCATTATATGTTACAACCACCTCCCCAAGTATATAATAATACAAATTATCTCATTTGTTATACAATCACCAACATTACAAACTATCGTAATATTTAGCTTCATAAGTAAACATCATTGTAAGATTTAGCAAACTTAAGTATAAATCAAAGTAACTTCATAAATACACATCGTTAGTGCTTTAAATGTATAAATTGTTGTTGCTTCAAACTTATAAATCGTTGTATAAATCGCAACCTTCATAAGTACATATCATTGTAATATTTGGCTTCATACGTATACATTATTGTACGATTTATCAAACTTAAGCATAAATCATGGTAGTTTTATTAAATTGTTATTGTTTCAAACGTATAAATTGTTGCTGAATCGAACGTACGTTGTAAAAATTTAGCCTTCATAAGTACACATCGTTGAAATATTTGGCCTTCATAAAAATAAATTGTGCTTACTGTTTTTCGATGCCTAGAAGGTGGATAGCTACAAATTGATTTGTTTCAGTATGAAAATAGATGTTATTTAGCATGAATAGTAAAACCAGTTGTAAGATTTAGCATTAATATTTATAAATCGATTTGTTTGCATAACGAAACCTTGGTAATCCGATAGTGGAGGAGAAACACCCAGAAGGTAGACGCAGTCGATGGTAGTAAAGATGTTGCCACTGTGTAGACGACAGTAAAGAATACTCTAATGGCAGTAGACGATGGCAAATGAGGGTCTGGTGGCAGCAGACGACAGCAAAAGGTGCTTCGATGACAACAGATGACGACAAAGGGTGCGACGACAAAGGATGCTCTGGCGACAACAGACAATGGCAAAGGAGGGTCCGGTGGCAACAGACGCCGACAAAGTTTGTGTCTTCAAGGGAGATCCTGTTACAGCAGATGGTGCAAAAGTTTACTGCTTAAGGCGAAAACAGAACGTTTGGACTTTAAAGAGTTAACATCATTCTCGAATCGACATTTCACTTTTCTAGATGGAGGTTCTCGAATCGTCATTTCCCTTTTTTTTTAATGAAGGACATTTTTGTCATCTTCCTGAACCATCATTTCATGGCAGGAATGGCGGAAAAGGGTACATATGTATTTGCAATCGCACCGGATTACAATGCTAAGTGATGCCGACATACATGGGAATACGATACCCATGAGCTTATATACGTGGTGCTCATTGGGACCCCCAAACACGCACTGTGGCTAACGGCCATCTTCGGGGGGGGGGGGGGGGGGAATATAACCTGCTTCACTATCAGCAGGACCTTAACAAGGAGGACACACTCATCAAAAGGGGCGCCCATAGAGACAACCAATTCTTGACATCTGGCCTCTGGGTGGATCTTGGTTGCCTAGAAGAATCAGATATTCATACGGATCCGACCCAGTTGCATGGTGGCCCAAACAAGGAGAAGGACACGCCCAAGCTAGCTAGAAGAGGTACCAAAGATGGGCGGTTTCCTTCAAAGGAATTTGCATCCAAGGTATCGAATTAATTTCCTTGAGGTATGGGGTCCTTGCAGATCATTGTATGATAGGTTTAAGACTTCAAGAAACGTGAGCCTTGATAACTCTTTTGGTATGCCTCTTGATAGGTGGTTACAAGAAAGATCCAACGTTTCCATTTGGTTCAAATTCCCTATAGACTTAGGAATGGGACCGCTTAGATTGTTGGAAATGTACAATATGCATAACCCCTTCAATATTTCCTTGTGGAATTGTGCCAGTGAATAGATTATTGGATAGGTTGATGATGGTCAATGGCGTTATTATCCTTGTAAGTTGTAATCAATGTGTTGGGTCCTTGTTGGTTACAACCACATAAGCTTTGATTTGAATCACCAAGCTCTAGAAGTGTGGGCTTACCTGTAGACTTGAGCACCAACATGGCCTTGAAACTTTTGAAAAATCTAGCTGAAAGTGTTTGGAAACTGATTACTGGAGATGTCAAAGATCTGCAACCAAGGGAACGTTGGTTGAGAACCAAAAGATGTAATGGGTCCATTGGAGATGGTTGGACCTCAAAAGTAGTATTTTAAACTACTCAGGTGTGGATCTCCAAATTTTGAAAACCAAAAATAAGTTATTATGAAAAGGATTTGAAATTCTTAAACCAAATCCGAATATAAGATGAGAGAGAGATGTGGGGCCAGCTCTTCAACTTATGCATATTTTCTCTTTCATTTAGTAGGGATCAGCCACACCAGAGACTCAAAATCTTCCACGTCTGGGCTGTAGCTTGTAAGAAAAATCCTATAAGGAGAGTTTGATGGTGTGAGCCATCATCAACGCTCAAAAACATAAATGCTAATGTTAGAAAAATCTATATTTTTTATTATAAATGAATAAAGTAAACGCAAAAAAAACATAAGAGAAACCAAATCTCACATCGAGCATAAGTAGTTCTTTCTTATGACGTAGATGAGTGCATAGAGACTCCGACAGCACTCCGACCAAGTGCCAACTCTAAAAAACTAAGTTAGATAAGTAGACCTATACTAGGCTAGGTGGGCTCAATAAGCTAGGCTTGTGTGGGCTCTTGGATGTTAGTTTGGATGGTAAGTGTGACAGAGTTTAGGTGCTAGATGCTGGACTAGGGAGATCAAGTCTGACCCTTTATGTGAAAGGGTGTAACCCTTCATGGGAAGGGCATTTCCCCAAGGGATGTGTCCAAATCCTAACCCTCTTCACGGTTACAAATATGGATGTAAAGAGAAGCAAAACTTGAATGCCATCTTACAAGCAATAAAAAATTCTAAGCATCCGAAGAGAAGGGTTAGAGGCAGTTTAGAAATTAAACTCCCTTGGTGATTCCCAACATCACTATGCACTCCCCGACCCTCCACTTGGGTTACACCCTACACTTCATTGCACTCAGTTTATCATCTTTGCAGCAACAACACAAATGGAGAGGTTGCCTCGTCACAATCAAGACTCAAAATCATTCTGATTGATCTAAAACTTAAAAGAAACTTTGGATTGATCTAAAGACGAAAGAAGAAATAATCAGAGATTTCGCACCAGAAGAGACACTACAACAGCAAAATCAAGAGGCTATGAGAAAGAAAGAGATGTTGGGGTTTTAGCTCAAAATTATTTAGGTTCTTTACACATGAAAAAGTGGTAGCTACACAAGCCTTAGGTGTGCAGCTACCACTGGAAGGGCTTTGGCCATCCATGGTGGCCTTCTGGATGACCAAAGCAAAAAATACTTTTTAAAAAGGATGTTTGTGTCCTTTTAAGTGTTTTATTGACGCTTTTGAGTGCTGCTACAGCCTAAAAAGGCAAAAAAATGATGTTTTTCAGCATTTATTTGCTTTTTTTAGCTGGTCATCCATCAAGACCGTGATGGACGTTGCCCTGGTAATTGCGCACCTAAGGGTTCCACAGCTACCACTCACTCTCCTACACACTATCCTACATTTACCTAAGTTAGTGAATATTCATTTATTCCTACAAGTTTTGTCATACATTGAAAGTTGTTAGAACTCCATTAAGATTTATATAATGAGGGTGTTGCCTTCATGGGCAAGGCCCTTAGGAGCTTGGATCTTGGGTTTGTAATTAAATTTTGGATTTTAGATTTTAGATTTTGGATCTTGGATCTTAGATCTTAGATCTTGAATCTTTAACCTTGAATCACCGACCACTGACCAACCCATATATGGATTTTGACCCAGTCTTAATGTTCACATGAACCATTTGAACCTTGACAATATTTTGAATAGTCTTGACTTAGAGTGGGTTGTTTTGGACTAGGGTTATAACCTTTTTGTTCTTTGACCACACTCTCCTTGGCCAGCCATTTGGACCATTATGGTTGCCTGTTTGGCCAGCCCAAGGTTGTTTAGCCCTGTTGGGGGCTAGGGCTTACATAAAACCAAGCCCTCTCCCCATTCTCATATCACTCGCCTGACCATCTCTCTCTCTCGAGTTTGCTCTCTTAAAGTCTCTTGCCCAGTCCTTGATGTAATCAAGGCTTTGCCTAAAATTAGCTTAGGGTCTTTACCTACACTGAGCCTAGGGTCCTTACTTATCCTGAGCGTAGGGTTGACCTTGGTTCGATTTTTGTGAGAAGACGAAAACTCGATTGTATTCTAGAAGTGAAAGTTGCATGAACACCAATTATACCATGGACTTGATCACAAGTGGGGGCAACTATCGCTTGAAAGACAGCATGTGTAACACGTGTCTCTGAATGCACTTAGTTCAAGCTCCGTTGCCTTACCAACTGAGTTAAGTATTTACCAACAAGAGAGTACCTGCAAATATCTTAGAGAAGTTTTGATGGCCAGAATCCTCTCTGTGGTCGCCATCCTCCCAATTCCAAATGTGCATGGCATATATATTTAATTGGTTTCACCCTATCGCCCAAGAGAGTGAACCAGTTCGGTCCTGCTCGTTCCTAAAGCAATCCCTATCCTAATACTCATTAGGATTTCATTAAATCAAGTTGGACTTTACTACATCATTCATGTTATGAAGATCAAACATTTTAATTGCCGAAATCTGATTTTTGTGTAAGATTTTTTTTGCGATTCAAAAATCAGCGCTGAATTCATGGGGTCAGATTTAGTCAAAATAACTTAAATCAATATAATTTAAGCGGGGTATGAAGGGTATGACGGTAGGGAATGACGTATGGGATGAGTGAAACCGAAATTAGAAGGTCAACTGGCCTCACGGTGCTGCTTCATACCTTAGCCAACTTGGTTACCTACGGGATTTCTACAAGCAGTATTTCAATATCCAAAATTGAACGGTCTTTGATCTGTCAATGCTAGGGCTGGGAATCAACTCATGTTTGGCTCGTAAAGAGCCCATTAAAACTCATAAAATAGGCTCGACAAGCTGAATATGAACAATAGATACTAGGCTCGACTTGACTTGACTTGTAGAAGCTCATTAGGTAGCAAGAAATATATTTTGGATATATTTTACATGATTTTTTTTTGTAATCCTATTTCTCCATGCTCTAACACAATGTATCTTTTATTTAAACAAACCAGCTTATATTCGGCCAGTTTAACTCTACCTCATTGTGAGCTCGAACTTGGCTTGGTTCGCCACAAGAATGAGCCAAGCTTGAATACTTCAAGCTCAGCTCGTTTACCAGCCCTAGTTACTGCCTTTCAGCGTCATGAGTGTCGATCTGGAGTGAAGAAATTGACGGTTTTGATGATGACATGCATTTATGCGCTCATGCAACCAATCGAGAGGGTGGTGTATGTTCACCCCCGATGATTCACTGAATCCCACGTCTGTGTTCGGGGGTCCCAAAAAGCACCACGTATATAAGCACATGAGGCGCGTATTCCCGTGTATGTTGACATCACTCAGCATTGGAGTCTGGTTCGGTTGCAAAGACTTAAGTACCCTTTCTTGCTATTTGTAACGCACTGGATTTCCAAAACAAAGCTAAGTTAAAATTTTCATGAATTTCTTTTTTTTTTCTTTGCAACGAAACTTAAAAAGTGTTTTAGCAGTGGAATCAGACGATAATGAGTCGTCGGTTTTAGAAAACTCCGAGCACGTTGCAGGTATGTGGCCAAGCAACTCATTGACCACCGAAGTGTTCCATTTTATCGAAAACCACATGTTTATTACATCACTGCTTGGAAAAGCAATTTAAGTTCAATAAAAGGAAGCAGTACAATTCTGTCTAGAGAAACCCTGGAACTCGATGCCGCCTTGCTCCACATATCGCCACGCAGATCCAACACCTGAAATCCCCATTAAACGGGGTCAGAACCACTGATGGTCTAGTAAGCAAGCAAACATACATCTATTCAACTCAAGTATAAACGATGACCACTCAGGGTCGCAATTCGTAATAACGAAGCTCAAGCCTCCAAGACTTAGCGTATATCGCAAGAGTCTCATCAGGGCTATGAGTTGAACATCTGCTCAAGTCTCGACGACTTAGCCTTAACCTCTTCCGGGTCTAAAAGGGATGTCTAGCTCAAGTCTTCATACATGGCACATCTGTATCCCACACATCTAAGGGCAGCTCCTCGAGTTTCGCTTAACCGTGCAGATACAAAACGGGTCTTTGCCCAGTCGGTCTAGTCGTATACCGATCATGACACCTTCACAAAGGTTATGCAGGACTGACTCAACACGTTCATCCACTCATATATTCAAGCATCGTTGTACCTAAGTTAATGCATTATTTCGATATTTAACCTCTTCCACCCTTAGTACGCAGGCGAAGCAATTGTCCAGACATTAACTCGACGTTCTGGGGGTTGATTATTCTATGTATTTTAGATACCCCAGAGGCCTGTTGACCCTAGTAGGGCAGTGTGTTTCAACTGGGAAAACCCAACTAGGCCCATATTCGGATACATCCTCTACTTGCAGTAGTTGGGTTCAATCCTTAGATCTTAAGGATAACCACGACCCCAAAACCCATGAGTGACTGAGGCCATCGTGGACTCTATCAGGTCCAAAGTAAAATACGTGTCACTCAAGGCTGTACCATCACTGTCATTCCATAGTGAGCATAATTCTTGAAGGGATCTGTCAGTCTTACAATTACTTGGACAGATATAAGCATATCATTTAGGCAGCTCGTGCCTCAGCACTACGGGAGTATGTACCCGACCCCATTCAGTCTACCCCAACACAGTCATTAACTGAGGGAGAACCCCTAACACGATTTTCAACCGCAGGGTATGTGCGACCTTAAGTCTTATTCATATGCATGCAAAACACCGCTCTTGGCACTACGGCCACCACAAGCATCACACATCTTTGGGTGGAAACAACACACTCTGGCTCTTCGGCCTTTACGAGTTTGGTTGCGTAATCATTCTCAATGAGCATGCATATGACTCGATCTAAATAGATCGGCTACTCGGCATATTTTTACGCAACGAGTCTAAACCTAGTAAAGGTGCAACCTCTACTCTGGCTCAGCGGCCCTTACGAGCAAAGTGCCCTTGCAGGCACAGGGATACGATCCGTTCTGGCATCGTTTCATCAACGGACATCATTATGTCGTTCAACTGGTTCTGGCAGCTCTTCTGCCAACCACTTTGTCAACACCTCCCCTGCTCTATCGGCAGTTGTGTGACGAACCCCTCTACGTTGTAGAAGGTATTCCATGAACTGGGTAGTGCTCTGCCGTATGACAGAGTATCCTGCTACGTTCTTTCTAAGCTATTCTTAGCTTCTTCAAAAATTTCAGCAGCACTTCCTTTCTTTTACGGAGAAAGTGTATGTTTCTTTTATCCATTTTAGCAGCATCTCCCCTCTTTGGCGGAAAATCGCTACGCTTAACTTGGAAAATGGATGTGCATCATTGTGCGTACCTTGCATTCATCAAGGTTACAGGAACCCTTGGCCATAGCCAGACCATACGTAATTGACTTAGTCTTTACGTAAAGAGCATTTTGCCAAAAAGCGAAGCCTTTTCAATAGGGGCTTCATTCGTCAAGCAGAATCTTGAACGAGGAGCGGTAAGGGAATCGCATTGGCGATTTGGAGTTGATCTCCATTTGAACGCTCATTTACGCGCCATATAAGTAGTATAAGCAAAATCATGTGCTTTATATAGTGGCGGCGTAAAGAAATGCATATACTATTGTTCGAGGTATTTAATCGAACGAAATATTCTACATATATATTTGCAGAAAGCAGAAGCCTTAGTGTCATTCAACACGACAACGTAAGTAAATGCATAATCGAAATTGCAATAATCGGAAATTACAGAAAGCATGAGCCTTGGCATCATACGACGTGACGGCAAAGGTAAATTACATAGCCTGTGCGATATAGGATGCGTCGGCAGAATCAGCAGATGTACACCTAGATCTGCATCCAACGATAGTTACGAGGCGAGCGGGTGAACACTGAAATGTTCTAAAGGGCTCAACCAAGAACTAAGGCGAGATACCATTTTAAAGAATGCATATACTGTGTATTTGAACATATATATTTGACGATAGTTACGAGACGAGCGGGTGAACACCAAAGTGTCCAAAAAGGGCTCAATCAAGAACTAAATCAAGATACTACTTCAGAAAGTATATGCTATATACAAATAATCAAATACTTGAGAGAGATGGATTAACGAAGCGAGTTTACTTTGATTTGAGGAAGAAACGACTCCTCGATGCTTCGAATGCTTCGAATGAGGCTCGACTTCGAAAATGATCAACTCCGAACTTTGGACGAAAAAGGACTTAGACTTTGACTTTGAACCAAACCAGGTTCAAGTCAAGTCAACTAGGTTTGAGATAGGTTAGGTGGGTTCAGATCTAGGTCAGGTGGATTAAGACCAGGTCAGGTAGGCTCAGGCTAAGTCAGGTGGGCAAGGCTAGGTAGGGGAGGTTTGGAAAAAGGAGAAGAGAGAGAAGGCAAAGGGGGGGGGGGGGTTGGCGATTTTTTCTAAAGGGGGGCTCCTCTATTTATAGGGAAGGTTGCTTAGGGGCTAAGCAACCCATTTGACCCTTTTGCTCTTTGGCTTTTTAAAAAATCTAGCTTGATTTTATCCAGAAGGAATATTCCATAGAATATTCCCTGGAAGGTGTTGTAAGGTCCTGGAATATTCTAGAATATTCTAGAATATTTTTTTAGAAATATTTCTGTGGGTCCCACCAATATTTTTGCGGGTCTCGCAAAAAAATTGAGTTTTCAGTATTTTTTTTGAAATTTTCTAAGTAGGCCATTATTTTCGTATTGATGTAACTAAGAAAGTTGGCTCGTAGAAATCTTTTGATTTCGATCAGGTAGGAAGTTATGGTTCCTAGAGTGTTTGAGCATATATTCGTGAAGATACGAATATCCTAAGTATATTTGGATCGCAGGAATCGGTTTGATTCGCTTTACGGTAAAAACACTATTTTTCACTGGAAAATGCCTAAAGAATTTATTCAGAGTTTGAACTGAAAAATTGCGGGTTTTACATCATTATCCCCTTAAAGGAATTTCGTCCGCGAAATTCAGTTAAGAGTACTAAGTGTGTAACTCAGGATATTTCTCCCATATGTTAGATTCATAATGTTATTCACTTAGTTCAATATCGTATTTATTTCAATCATAACCTCATATCATGATTCATGATCGATGAGGTATGCTTCTCATATCTGAGTTCAAATTATGCTACAACCACAACAGTTTTGTTGAATCAATGTTCTTCCAACCTGCTATCAACATAGCCATCTTGTGTAACTATTTCATAAACACAGATCATTCTTCTAGAGATTAATCATATTAGAATAAGTCCTCTGTCAGACTACCTGGTATTGGAAACGTACCTCCTCACAGATTTTCCTTTGTCAGACTTACCTGATATTGGATCAGTACACCCTAACAGCATCATACTAGCTAAACTATTGATTTTGGAACATATACACTCGCACGGAGCTGTATACCCTCACAGGCTCGCTCTAGCTAGACTATCTGATCTTGAATATGTAAAACCTCACAAGACTCTCTTCTTGGGAACAATTCCTCGATAATGTATTTTATTAAGTGACTTTTAGTGTTATAATTACGTAAACTTAATTTCTCAATCATGGGGTCTATAGTCATAAATTTTGGGCATAAGCACTTAAGATTTAATTTAACAAATCCAACATTACTTTAGAGAACAAGGATGCACATAGATCCAGATGACCGTACACAAGGTCATACGTCTCTTGTCTCAAGCATTCATTGGATCTTGTCTTTCGATAGTTTTTTACCCATTACAACTCTATCTATTAAGGTATCCAGATTCCTTGATATGGTCATCATTCGTGAGTTGTTCAGCTGTCACCGCATAGACACGACCTGCCACAGGTTTCTGCTCTATCCTGGGTAGTGGTAGTCGTTGTTGTTGTATTTGTTAAGAGGGTCTTCCAGATCCCATATTTCTCCATTGAAGATCTGAGGCCTTCTTGCGACATTCTCTTACACGATGCTCTGGTTTGCCGCAATACAGGCAACCTCCCGTATCACGATGACAAACCCCTCCGGGATGATCAGAGCTGCACCTTAGGCATCGAAAATTAAAGGGTTGGTAGGGCTGATTGGCTTCTACTATCTGTAATGGCCGCTCGGCCGGTGGAGTGAAATTCTTTTCCTGAAAATCTCTTTTATACAAAGGTGGTTGCGATTCTTGGCCACCTGGGAACGTCCTCTTATTGTTCCCACCATCAACTACGGGCCTCTTTGCTATGATCACCTTAGATCGCGCCCAATTCTCGCTAATCTTTGAAGATGTTGCCACATCAGCTTGAAAAGTCGAGGGCATGCTTGTTATCACACGAGATAGCAACCCTCCTTGCAATCCATTTATATATTTATTGGCTCTTTCTTGGTCGGTATCAAATAACCGAAAGCAATATCGCTCAAGGTTCTGAAACTTGGTAGTATAGTCGATGAGACTCATACCACCCTGCTCTAGTTCCAGGAACTCCATCTTTTTCTTGTTTCTGGAGTGCAACGGGAAATAATTATCCAAGAAAGTTCTTCGAAAGTCAGTCCAATGGATGACTTCAACTTGTGAGAACTGGATGATCTTAGTGGTATCCCACCACTTTCGTGCATTATCCTTCAGCCTATATGTGCCAAAGTTTATCTTTTTCTCTTCTGGTACTCCTAGTACCAGAAATGCACGCTCTGTCTCCTCGATTCAGCTTTCTGCAAGTTCTGGATCGGTACTACCAACGAAAAGTGGTGGGTCGAGTTTGAGGAACTTCTCATAAGTTATTCCTCCAAGGTTCTCGTTGCGAGGAGGGGCTGATGCTTGCCTCGTTTCACGAATGGCAGACACAAGCCTGTTGAGTGTCGCCAGCAGGAACCCCTGTGTATGGGACTCCTCGCTTGGCATAGTTCTCCTCGTCCTAGGAGTCATTTATCTATTCACGCAAATACACCAAAATCAGAAAAAAGTATAAAACTTATACTTATAGTGTGATACCACAAACAAGACGGATTTTGAACCAAGTTTCTCAGACACATGCTCTGATACCAATTCTGTAATGCCCCGAATTTCCAAAACAAAGCTAAGTTAAAATTTTTATGAATTTCTTTTTTTTTCTTTGCAGCGGAACTTAAAAAGTGTTTTTGCAGCAGAATCAGACGATAATGAGTCGTCGATTTTAGAAAACTCTAAGCACTATACAGGTATGTGTCCAAGTAACTTATTGACCACCGAAGTGTTTTATTTTATCGAAAACCACATGTTTAGTAAAACATCACTGCTTGGAAAAGCAATTTAAGTTCAATAAAAGGAAGCAGTACAATTCTGTCTAGAGAAACCCTAGAACTCGATGCCGCCTTGCTCCACATATCGCCACGCAGATCCAACACCTGAAATCCCCATTAAACGGGGTCAGAACCACTGATGGTCTAGTAAGCAAGCAAACATACATCTATTCAACTCAAGTATAAACGATGACCACTCAGGGTCGCAATTCGTAATAAAGACGCTCAAGCCTCCAAGACTTAGCGTATATCGCAAGAGCCTCCTCAGGGCTATGAGTTGAACATTTGCTCAAGTCTCCACGACTTAGCCTTGACCTCTTCCGGGTCTAAAAGGGATGTCTAGCTCAAGTCTTCATACTTGGCACATCTGTATCCTACGCATCAAAGGACAGTTCTTCGAGCTTCGCTTGGCCGTGCGGATAAAACACGGGTTTTTTCCCAGTCAGTTCAGCCATATACCGATCATGACACTTTCATAAAGGTTATGCAGGACTGACTCAACACGTCCATCCACTCATACATTCAAGCATCGATGTACCTAAGCTAATGCATTGTTTCGATATTTAACCTCTTCCACCCTTAGTACGCAGGCGAAGCAATTGTCCGAACATCAACTCGACGTTCTGGGGGTTGATTATTCTATGTATTTTAGATACCCTAGAGGCCTATTGACCCTATCCATAGTAGGGCAGTGTGTTTCAACTCGGAGAACCCTACTAGGCCCATATTCGGATGCATTCTCTACTTACAGTAATTGGGTTCAATCCTTAGATCTTAAGGATAACCACGACCCTAAAACGCATGAGTGACTAAGGCCATCGTGGACTCTATCAGGTCCAAAGTAAAATACGTGTCACTCAAGGTTGTACCATCACTGTCATTCCATAATGAGCATAATTCCTGAAGGGGTCTGTCAGTCTTACAATTACTTAGACATATATAAGCATACCATTCAGGCAGCCCGGGCCTCAGCACTACGGGAGTATGTACCCGACCCCATTCAGTCCGCCCCAACACAGTCATTAACTGAGGGGGTACCCCTAACAAGATTTTCAATTGCGCAGTATGTGCGACCTTAAGTCTTATTCATATGCATGCAAAACACCGCTCTTGGCACTACGACCACCACAAGCATCACACATCTTTGGGTGGAAACAACACACTCTGGATCTTCAGCCTTTACGAGTTTGGTTGCGTAATCGTTCTCAATGAGCATGCATATGACTCGATCTAAATAGATCGGCTACTCGGCATATTTTTACGCAACGAGTCCAAACTTAGTTAATGTGCAACCTCTACTCTGGCTCATCGGCCCTTACGAGCAAAGTGCCCTTGCAGGCACAGGGATACGAGCCGTTCTGGCATCGTTTCATCAACAGACATGATTATGACGTTCAACTGGTTCTGGCAGCTCTTCTGCCAACCATTTCGTCAACACCTCCCCTGCTCTATCGGCAGTGGTGCGATGAACCCTTCTACGTTGTAGAAGGCATTCCATGAACTGGTAGCGCTCTGCCGTATGACAGAGTATCCTACTATGTTCTTTTTGAGCTATTCTTAGCTTCTTCAGAAATTTCAGCAGCACTTCCTCTCTTTTACGGAGAAAGCGTGTGTTTCTTTTATCCATTTCAGCGGCATCTTCCCTCTTTGGCGGGAAATCGCTACGCTTAACTCGGGAAATGAATGTGCATCGTTGTGTGTACCTTGCATCCATCAAGGTTGCAGGAACCCTGGGCCATAGTTAGGTCATACGTAATTGACTTAGTCTTTACGTAAAGAGCATTTTGCCAAAAAGCGAAGCCTTTCCAATAGGGGCTTCATTCGTCAAGCAGAATCTTGAACGATGAGCGGTAAGAGAATTGCATTGGCGATTTGGAGTTGATCTCCATTTGAACGCACATTTACGCGCCATATAAGTAGTATAAGCAGAAGTCTGTGCTTTATACAGCGGTGGCATAAAGAAATGCATATACTATTATTCGGGGTGTTTAACCAAACAGAATATTCTACATATATATTTGCAGAAAGCAGGAGCCTTGGTGTCATTCAACACGACGGCTTAAGTAAATGCATAATCGGAAGTGCAGTAATCGAAAAATGCAGAAAGCATGAGTCTTGGCATCATACGACACGACAGCAAAGGTAAATTACATAGCCTGTGCGATATAGGATGCGTCGGCAGAATCAGCAGATATACACCTAGATCTGCATCCAACGATAGTTACGAGGCAAGCGGGTGAACACCGAAGTGTTCTAAAGGACTCAACCTAGAACTAAGGCGAGATACAATTTTAAAGAACGCATATACTGTGTATTTGAACATACATATCTGACGATAGTTACGAGACGAGCAGGTGAACACCGAAGTATCCAAAAAATGCTCAATCAAGAACTAAAGCAAGATACTACTTCAGAAAGTATATGCTATATACAAACAATCAAATACTTAAGAGAGATGGATTAACGAAGCAAACTTACTTCGATTTGAGGAAAAAATGACTCCTCGATGCTTCGAATGCTTTGAACGAGGCTCGACTTCGAAAAGGATCAACTCTAAACTTCGGACGAAAAAGGACTTGGACTTTGACTTTGAACCAAACCAGGTTCAAGTCAAGTCAATTGGGTTTGAACTAGGTCAGGTGGGTTCAGACCTAGGTCAGGCAGGCTCAGGCTAAGTCAGGCAGGCTCAGACCAGGTCAGGTGGGCTAGGCTAGGTAGAAGAGGTTTAGAAAAAGGAGGAGAGAGAGAAGGCAAAGGAGGGGGGGTTGGAGATTTTTTCTAAAGGGGGGCTCCTCTATTTATAGGGGAGGTTGCTTAGGGGCTAAGCAACCCATTTGACCCTTTTGCCCTTTGGCTTTTTCAGAAATCTAGCTTGATCTTATCCAAAAGGAATATTTCATGAAATATTCCCTGGAAGCTGCTGGAAGGTCCTAGAAAATTCTAGAATATTCTAGAATATTTTCTGAGAAATATTTTTGTGGGTTCCACCAATATTTTTGTGGGTCCTGTAAAAAAGTTGAGTTTTTGGCATTTTTTCCGAAAATTTCTAAGTAGGCCATTATCTTCGTATTTATGTAACTAAGAAAGTTGGCTCATAAAAATTTTTTGATTTCGATCAGGTAGGAAGTTATGGTTCCTAGAGTGTTTGAGCATATATTCGTGAAGATACGAATATCCTAAGTATATTTGGATCGCAGGAATCGGTTTGATTCGCTTTACGGTAAAAGCACTATTTTTCACTGAAAAATGCCTTAAGAATTTATTCAGAGTTTGAACTGAAAATTGCGGGTTTTACACTATTCTTGCCATAAAACGCGGTTTGAGAAAATGACAAAAATGTCTTTCATTCAAAAAAGGAAAACAAACAGTTAAAAACAAGGACAAATATGTCCTTCATCCAGAAAGTCAAGGATGATGTTGACTCTTCAAAGTCTACACAGCGAAACGAACCTTAGACGACGATCCGATGATGATCCGACGATCCGATGGTGAGTCGGCGATCCGATGGTCATCCGGCGAAACGAACGTGAGCCATCAAAAATGTTTGTTTGAACTTTTCATCATCATCTTATTCTTCTTCCTTCTCCGTAAAACACTATAAAACTCTCTCTCTCTCTAGAAAAGAAATGAAGGGAGGCAAAGAGTTTTCCCTAGAGAAGGCCATGAACATCAACCCTCTCACTCTCTCTCCCTTCTCTTTCTACTTTTGTGCACATCCAGCAGACGATCCTACATTGCTCCATCAAACACCGACTGACCTGCACACTGAGGATAGCATCGTTCAACTTGATTCGTTGTAGAGCTTGATTCAGAGTTTTTGCCCTTACAGGAGGGGGGTTTGGGGGCTCCTCTCAGCGTGGGTAGCATCGTTCAACTTGATTCATTGTGGAGCCTGATTTAGAGTTTTTTCCCTTACAGAAGGGGGGTCCGAAGGCTCCCCTTTAGCGCGGGTCCCGCTGAGCAGTTAGCGGGCGGGGGTCCAATGGGAGCGCCCCTGGCGGGGGCAACGCCCCCCGGACCAAATTTTTTTGGGGCCTTGTATAATTTTTTTATTTTCTTTCCCTCTTTTAACTATCGAAAAAGAGCAATAAAGCATTTTGTTTAATCATGGGGCTCATGTTTACGGATTTGGAATATCGATAACGAAGACACCACTTTTTACGAATTTAGAATATGACCTTCGGTTAGGGAGATATGGCCCTTACAAGTTGGTCCTAATTCGGGTAGCGATTTACAGCGATTTGTGTACTGAATAACACTACAAATCGCTATAGTGATTTGCAGAAGACACTACAAATCGCTATAGTGAGATCCAACAACACTATAAATCACTGTGGGGCTCGTTGGAGACCCCAAAACACTATAAATCGCTATAGTGATTTGCGAAAGACACAACAAATCGTTGTTGAAAGGCTGAATAACACTATAAATCATTGTGGGGCTCGTTGGAGACCCAAAAATACTACAAATCGCTGTAGAAAAGCCCGACAATACTACAAATTGTTGTTATAAGGCTGGATAATACTATAAATCGTTGTGCAGCTTGTTGGAGACCCGAAAACACTATAAATCGTTGTAGGAAGTCCCGATAATACTACAAATCGTTGTTGGAAGACCGAACAACATTATAAATTGTTGTGGGGCTCGTTGGAGACCCGACAACACTAAAAATCACTGTAGGTGAGTCATTGAAAAAATCATGGGAAAGAAACAAAAAAAGAAAAATAGAAAAAACGTGGGAAGGGGTATTACGAAAACCTCGAGCAAAAAACAACCGAAGGAAACATGAGCCCCATGATTAAACAAAACGCTTTATTGCTTTTTTCGATAGTTAAAAGAGGGAAAGAAAATAAAAAAATTATACAAGGCCCCCAAAAAAATTGGTCCGGGGGGCGCTGCCCCCCGAGCCCCTCGCCAGGGGCGCCCCCCCTGAACCCCTGCTCGCTCACCGCGCAGCGGGACCCGCGCCGGGGGGGAGCCTTCGGACCCCCCTCCTGTAAGGGCAAAAACTCTAAATCAGGTTCCACAACGAATCAAGTTGAACGATGCTACCTACGCTGGGAGGAGCCCCCAAACCCCCCTCCTATAAGAGCAAAAACTCTGAATCAGGCTCCACAACAAATCAAGTTAAACGATGTTATCCACGCTAGGAGGAGTCCCCAAACCCTCCTCCTATAAGAGCAAAAACTCTGAATCAAGCTCCACAACTCATCAAGTTGAATGATGCTACTCACGCTAGGAGGAGCCCTCAGACCCCTCTTTTGTAAGGGTGAAAACTCTGAATCAGGCTCCACAACTCTTCGAGTTGAATGATGCTACCCACGCTGGGAGGAGCCCCCAGACCCCTCTCCTGTAAAGGTAAAAACTCTGAATCAGGATCCACAACTCATTTAGTTGAATGATGCTACCCACGCAGGGAGGAGCCCCCAAACCCTCCTCGTATAAGGGTAAAAACTCTGAATGAGGCTCCACAACAGTCAATGTGCAGGTCAGTCGGTGCTTAATGAAGCAATGTAGGATCTTCTGCTGGATGTGCACAGAAGCAGAAAGAGAAGGGAGGGAGAGAGAGAGGGTTGATGTTCATGGCCTCCTCCATGAGAGATTTCTTTCTCGGATAATCCTGCAGTGCAGAGACTGGGTCTTAAATAATCATCTTTGGGGCACTTAAGTCTTTCCAATCACTCATTTTCTATAGTCGTTATTTTTTTTTGCGTCAACGGAGAAGAGGGTACTTAAGTCTTTGCAATTGCATCAAACTCCAATGCTAATTAATGCTGACAAACATGAGGATACGAGACGCACAGACTTAAATACGCGGTGTTTTTTAGGACCTCCGAGCATGAGATACCTTGTTGGGGGGGGGGGGGACATATAACCTGACCAATCCCTTCTTACATAAAACCAATAGATTTTTCACATCTTACCAATGGGGGGACTTCTCTGGCAGGAGCAATTAGTGCATGTCACCTTGTGTTTTGAACGTTGCAAGTTCGAATCCCAACTGTATGATTGTTTAACTGTACTGGAGAACGTCTTTCTCATGAGCTAAATCTGCGTGAGAAATAGGACTCAGATATGTCTTTAAGAAAGTGATTTGACATTTTCACCCTCGATTGCCACAAGAGGCATACGGCCAAACAATCATTTGCAAACGTCACTTGTAAAATCTTCTCTTCTATCTAAAGTTCAGCAACAAAATTACATTCCTACCCTCTCTTAATTTCATATAAAATTCTGGGTAAATGTTTTTGCTATACTTAGGATTTCCAAAATGATTGAAAAATTCGATTATATTTTCAAAATCTTTATAAATGAACTTACGTTTTTTCGAATAAGCCAATTTATTTGGGATCCTATAAATCCATTCTTTTTCCTTTTCAAAAGTGAGCCCTTTATCTCTTTATGTTCACGTGGACAATTTTTTTTTTCATAGGAAAAATTGTCAAAGAAATTTTTTTATTATGATCAATAAGAAAACTATGAATAACATTTCAAATTTGCCTTTACAAAGTCATTTTTTTTGAAAAGGTTATGATTATTTCTTTTCTTTTTATCTGTTGAATGAACCAATTTGTTGCGGCATAAGGACAATGATCTAAATCTCCTTTCAATTGCTTGAATTTGTATAGGATGTGAGATTTGACCCCAAACCCAACTTTAGGGTATGAGTAGAAAGTTGCCAACACAGATATTATTAGGACCAAAATAAAATTTGTGGTTGGATTTGAGCAATGGTCTTTTTTTTTTAATATTTAACCCGACCTAACTTGATCTGATCATTTATGTATAATTAAAAAAAACATATATTTTAAAAACAACAAAGCCAAAATGAAGAGCAGATATCAGTTTAAAGATACCCCAAATTCATACTCCCCCCCCCCCATGATCTAGGTTGACCTAAGACATCCATAGATTGTTAGAGGGTAAAAATCAATATCTTGATATTAATCATTTGAAAAAGGTTTGTTTTTCATCAAGATAAATGAAACATTGGTGTCTTTTTCACAAATTTTTTTGGATAATCACCTTTTTGATAATTTCTAAATGGTAAGGTGTAAGTTTGATTTGTGACAAAAGATTATTTTAAAATTTTCATTAAAGATTTGCATAAATAAAATCTTAAAGACAGATATTTTCGTCATTTTATCAACAAGATACAAAATAGCCATCATGCCCTTTTTGGTCTCGTTGAAACCAACCATGATTTTTTTTTGGATTTTTGAGGGAAAACAATTTCCTGGAGACCACGAGGCGACTTGCACGCCACGTTCTTTTCTTTTGTATTTTTTATTTTTTTAGACCGTGGGCATATGGCTCCGATAGGAATCCGGAGATCGTACCAGTCATTTTCCGGTTCACTTTCTATCGACACGGAAATAAATTATGTTCTGAATCAATATGTTGGGATGTCTTGGAATAGGACTGCAACTCCTTTCATATTGCAATGTTTGTGTTTGGGATAGCAAGATCTGTAATTCCACTTCTGCGATTCCATCTGATTTTCTTTTCAGAAAAAAAAAAACACCTTTCCTGGATATGAGCATGCAACAATGAGCATAGTTAGCAAAAAAACTCTGTTTAACCATCGCGGGCGCATGGGTGTGTCCTTAGCTTTCAGAGGTGGGCCACGTAAGGCAGGGTGGTCGTGGGGCCCCCACACGGTGTTTTCCTCGCTTCGGCAAGGGTTCGTCGTCATAAAAAGAAACAAAACTCTGTTTAAAGCACTATCTTTTTTACAAAACTTTCAAAACCAAAAGAAGTAAACTGCTGGGATTTTGTGAGAGAAATGTTTTACAATATGAAAATTTTCATATACAAATAATGCTTTTAAAATAATATTTAATATGAGTCGAATTTTAATGGTATATATGTTAAAATAACTTGGGATCTTGGATTCAAATGCCCTAAGATCTTTTTATATCTTTTTTTTTTTTCGATTTGTATATGAAATTACAATTGCAGTGAATCTATATTTATGATCTGCCGACTTTTTGCATCTCATTTTTTATGCTACTGTTTTTATTTTTTTTAATGCAGGACATTTTTATTCGTGTAGTCCTCTGGGATGCTATTTCACTCTTGTGGCTCGAGCAAACTTTAACGTGAGAGCATAGAAATAAGCCAGCTAAGATTCGTTGATTCTCAAATGACTAGTCCACAAGAGTTTTGCTCATTTGGTAGAGGCAACTTTGTGAATATCACCAAGTTGATGAGATATCACAAATTCTTAATTCATGAGTGGTGTCCCTTGCTGTAAGCACCAAGTTGGGTGTACTAGTGGATGATGGGGGAGGACCTCAAGGGTTTTTACCAACTAGAGGTCAGCCAATATGCAGTCAGTGATGTTTTTTTTTTGTTGAAATTATAATTTTTTCATTACACAGAAGCTCACCCACTTGGACCTGGAATTTATATTAGCTGGATAGTTGATTGGAGGTCTTGGTCTTTTTCTTTTTCTTTTTATTGACAGGGATAAACCACTCCTCAAAACAAAGACCTAATTGCGGGCTTTGTTGCAAGTACTTATGATCACTGTCCTGGCAGCGTAAAACTTTGTAGGCTTATCCCTTGTCTTCAAAAAGTTGCGACACTTTGACTTAGGCAAGGGGTGACCTGAGATTTGAACTTAAACCGCCTGCCTAACGGCCTAGGCCCCATCCCATTTAGCCAAACCCCTTTGGAGTTGGAGGTCTTGGGTTTTCATCTCATTTGGATTGTCCCCAACTTGTCAAGGGATGATTAAGCGTCTTACTTCGAACAGGCTTTAAATTCAAGTGAGACATGACGAAACCAAGCAAGATTTATCCAGGGTTGAAGTCCAATCTTTCTCAAAAAGGAATAAAAGAAACTTGCCAAACAAGGGAATCATTATCCATCAAGCTCTTGCAAGTTAAGCCATCCAGGGACACCCTACTGACTCGGTCATCATCCGAGTCGAATCGTACCAGACCCCAACGATTTGGATAATTTTTATTGTGCTCCTAATTTTTGAAAAAGAACCCCTCCTCTCGTGTAAAATATAAAAAAAAAAAATGAAAAAATTACAAACTAAAATCTAAGGCGCACAATCTAAGAAATTTCCCAACTTGGACGCTATAAAAGAGATTTCCGTAACTCCCTCCCGCTATTGTTGTTGTTGTTCTTCTTCTTATTCTGTATAAGCCTCAGGCTTGGTATCGTCTTGTCCCCGCTTTTTGTTACTTCTGATTTTGATAGAAAATCTGTTCCTATCGATTAGCTTCAGTCATCAATTTTTCCTTTTCGGATTCTTTTCCTTGTTGGTAATTCAGATTCGGATGTATTTTGGTGAAATAGGATTTATTCTTTGAGGTCACTCTCTGAATTTCTTAGTTTTTTGAGTGAAGAGGGTGGTTTGTTATTTGTGTTTCCGGTCGAAATTCCATCTTATTTTAGTTGGGTGTCGATTGTTTCGGTCGGTTGCTTCTTTTTGGTATGAATCGTCCTGGTTCGATGGGGATTATCACCGTGAAACCCTGTTGCAGGATGTTGGTCAGACGCAATTCTATGTTTTCTAGGGCCTCCTCGTTCCCACCGATTCTAAAAAACCTTGCCGGAGTGTCCAATTCGGTGGTTTGGATGAGGAAGATTGGTGGATGGAATCAGAATTCTGTTCATGTCTCTAATATCGCTTGTACGAATTTCAGGTTCCTCTCCCGCCCATCGTTTGGGGTCGATAGGAAGAGGGGTCTCTGGATTCTTGCCAATGCGGCGTCGGGACTGCCGGAATTCGATCCTAGCAGAATTGTCCGGAAGAATTCCGATCGTGGTATCGCCCCCCGGGTCGCAGATGTCCAGTTTAGCTCGATCACAGTTGAGCCTCGAGTTGGGGAGCAGGGTTTCGAGAGGATCTACCTTCAGAATCTCGGCGTGAAGCCTCTCAATTTGGAGAAGGAGCGCGACAGTTCGCTCGGTGTTGGCAATGGTGATCGGGGTTTCAGCAACGATTCGAATGAGCAAACAGATAATTTATTGGGTTCTAAGGAGGAATTTGAGGCGAAGGTTGTGAATCCAGTGGAAGAATTGAGATCAAGCATTGTAGAAGAGGTGGTCACAGTGATAGAGGAATCTGTGACTGAGAAAGAAGCGTGGAGATTGTTGTGGGCTGCGGTTGTAAATTATTGTGGCAGTCCGGTTGGGACTCTGGCGGCTAATGATCCGGCGGATGCTACTCCATTGAATTATGATCAGGTTTTTGTTAGAGATTTTGTACCTTCAGCACTTGCCTTTATGCTCAAAGGTGAGAGGGAGATTGTTCGGAATTTCCTTCTGCACACATTGCAATTGCAGGTGAATTTTAAAGCCGAATCATTTTCTGCATCTGTGTCAGTTTTTGGGCTCTTCTCTGCATGTTCTTATTCTCCTTCTTGTGCTAATTTTGCTTATGAAATGCTTGAAGATTTTATTTTATTAGCCGTTCTCAAATAGGATATTTTGTTGAAAGCTGACGGTGTTCGATCTTAGTTTCATTTCTTATGTCTACATACAAACCTTCTTAGGTGCTCTTATCTTGTTGCAATTAGAATGTAATAGTTGAAACGGTTGAACATGCGATTGAGTTTGCTTTTATTTGAGGATATCTTTTGAAACTGTATGATGCCCATTATCTATTCAATCACGAGCATGGCCAATATATACCAGTTATGCCTGCAACAGTTAGCTACCCGTATATCGGTTGTCACAATGTCCTATTTGTTCCAGTTTTCTTTTCAAATCTTGTTTGTTTGTTTATTTAACATCGTCCCTATGTGATTATGTAAATCTTATGATATGCAATAAGTTGGTCTGTCATATTTCGTCCATATTTCTTATGTTGTATATCACATGAATACGGCTGTGGATGCCATTTTTATGAAGTTCTCAATATGACCTCTATATAAAGGAATATGGAACAACATTCAAAATGAAGTACATATTTCTTATTTTCTTTAATGTATTCTTTATTTTCTTTAGAAGCATTTATGTTATTAGTGTCATAATTTCTGTTTTCTTTAGCTAATGATAAGCTTTCATAATATTAATTTTGATTGCTTCATGCTTATTTTCTAGAGCTGGGAGAAAACTGTTGATTGCTATAGCCCCGGCCAAGGTTTGATGCCGGCAAGTTTTAAAGTGAGAACTGTGCCTCTGGATGGTAGCAATGAGGCATTTGAGGAAGTTTTAGACCCAGATTTTGGTGAGTCTGCAATTGGTCGTGTTGCTCCTGTTGATTCTGGTAAGTGAAAGCTTAACTTTTATAAAATATAATATAGCTCATTTGTACCTGAAATTGTGATGCAGTTTTGTTTTTTGCTATTATGGATCAGGATTGTGGTGGATTATTTTGTTGAGAGCCTATGGGAAGATCACTGGTGATTATGCCTTACAAGAAAGGGTGGATGTTCAGACGGGCATAAGATTGATTTTAAATCTTTGCTTGGCTGATGGCTTTGATATGTTTCCAACTTTGTTGGTCACTGATGGCTCATGCATGATTGACCGGAGGATGGGTGTCCATGGTCATCCTCTTGAGATCCAAGTGAGCTTGATTTCTTTTTTGTATAAACTGGGTCAGAATAACCAAGTTAACTGACAGGGTGAATTTGCTTCCCCCTTTTACTTTATGCCCCTGTGGAGTGAAGACATTCAGATAAATCCACAGTGCTCTGGTGCATGAACTTTGTTTGCAAGGCTATGCTGAGTTCCTTTATTATGCTTTCAGGAAAAAGATGAAGAATTCATATTCAATTGTTCCCTGTTATGTTTCATTTATCCTGATCTTGTCTTGCTTATTGACATTAAATGGAAGAAAACACTTTCAAGTTGCAATATATTGAACCAGTTAGATCCCTTATGACAATTTGAGATCAACATCCTTCAAAACATTTGTTAGCCAGTCCTTGGCTATGTTTTTCTTTTTCTATCACCTTTTCTCAAACAACATTTGTATAAAACTTTATTGAGAAAGAAGAGTACGGTACTTAATCTAACAAAGAAAAATAACTATAAGAGAAAAATTGATAAAAAGGAGATCCTATGCCGTAAACGATTTCTTAAGGTCCTACAATCCAAGAAAGATCCTCATCAGGCCCTTTAGCCTAGTGGATACTTGGTTGGTTATAGCATGTGCATGAATGGGAAAATGGGAAGACAGTCACTTTGGAAAATATATATGGTTCCCACCATGATGCTTCAATTCAATATTTCCATTGTCAGTTCCATTGCTCAGAAATGCTACGATAAAGGGGGGGAATCATGACTTCTTACCAACTCTAAGAAATGATTGAACTTTTCAAATCCTAAAAGTATTACCTACATGGAAAACTTTCAAAATAGGTTACACTTGAGGCACCCAAAGGTCCCAAACAAAAAATCATTACCAAAATCCTGATTTAAAAATTTTACATTATTTTCCTGTATCTAAATTCATAGGTCCTATAGGAAGCTTGGAACATCCTCTAAGAGCATTGTAACCTGATATGAGGTTGATTTCATGTGTCGGGAAGCACATAAAACAAAAGCAGGTGTCTTAGGAATAACATGCTTTTGGTAACTGCAGTGGTTCTAAAACAAGCTGTATGAGGTACAGAATGGTTGACCACATCAAATGATAATAGGGGTAAATGGGGGATTTCAATCTTATGTAATTGTGTTACGAACTTATTCAAATATTTCTTGGCCCTTGTGCCATGTGAAAGAAGCAACTTCTCACTATCAGTAGAGCACAGACTATCATATCTGCATTTTTATTCTTTCCCTTCTTTGGTTGATGTTCATTTCACGCATTAGAATCATTCATTAAGTATTCAAAGTATGCATACCTGAAGTATTAATATGTAATTCCATTAATATAGAGATAATATTAATTATGGTATATTCGCTAATTTATCAATCTCAACTTTGACAGGCATTGTACTACTCAGCTCTTCGATGTGCACGTGAGATGATAATTGTCAACGATGGTTCAAAGAATCTGTTACGGGCCATCAACAATAGACTCAGTGCATTGTCATTCCACATAAGAGAGTACTACTGGGTGGATATGAAGAAGATAAACGAGATATACCGTTACAAAACAGAAGAGTATTCTCATGATGCCGTGAACAAATTCAATATATACCCAGACCAAATTCCTTCTTGGCTGGTGGAATGGATTCCTGATAAGGGAGGATATCTCATTGGAAATCTGCAACCAGCTCACATGGATTTTAGGTTCTTCTCCCTTGGCAATCTATGGTCCATTGTTTCATCCTTGACCACTCCAGAACAGTCAGAGTCTATCCTGAATCTCATTGAGAGAAAATGGGATGATCTTATTGGGAAGATGCCTCTAAAAATATGTTTTCCTGCATTTGAATATGAGGAATGGCGTATAATCACTGGTAGCGACCCGAAGAACACGTAAGTTGCCTTATTAATTACATTTGAACTTTGCTGTCTTCATGTAGCTTCTGTTTTTATCAGAATCCTTGATAAAGATTACTTGTCTTCTGGTACCCGCCACATTGTTTTTTTCTCTCCCTTTCTTTTCTCTTTCTGAGTTCCTTATCTTTTCAAGATTTGGTTGTGACCAAATCAATTAACAATTCCCAACTTTTTTTGTCTACTTTTTTCTTTTTTTTTTTTCCATTTTAGTTCCTTTTGTTTGCTTCTTTTGAATATTCCTTTTAGATGATGAGGTAGTCCATGGATTAGCATGGAACAGTTAGGAGTAAATCACCATTCTAGTTAATTTGTTTTGTCTTGATTATTTCTTTTGATGTTGATCACTTGAAATATGTTGTTTTATCTCCTTGTAAATGAAATACTTTTTCTTTGCATCAGAAAACAAATATTTGTAGTGGAAAAAGCAGAAAGAAATGACGCCTATGTTTTGCAACAACTGATCTGCTCTAGGTGTAGCAATAGGGATATAGAAGTCCTGGACTGTGATCTTGAATAAGGAGTAATGCTCATCATTTGCATGGACCTGCATACATATTCTCACTCTACATGTAAAGACACTGGATATGACATAGCAAAATCATATATTGGATACGAAATGTCACTTGTGGACATGAACTCGTGTCACATGATCAACACCATGGTGATGACTTTCTATGTATTTCTAATTATTTGACTGTCAATCTTTTTCTTAATAACAGAAGCTTTTTGTTCAGTTTCTCATGGAGTGAAATGTTCATCAGTACATTACAGAAATGCCTCCTCGCCCTCCAATTTCCACAGCCTTCCGTCTATACAATACCATAATTCTATTCATATCCATTAGTGATATTGTGTCTTTAACTTGGTTGTTCATACTTATGCTTTAGGATTTTGGGGACATAGAAATATGGTTCTGTATGTCTTGGTACATAATATGATAGTTTAATGTATCTTATTTTGTTCTCTTGGAGAATGCTTGTCACTACTTTCTTTCTAAGTAATAGTTTAATCCTTTCAATATTATATGAAATTGCTTAGCGATTAATATTTTCTGTCTTTTCATAAAGCTGTCAATGTCCATTTTGTTTATTTCTCTTTCATTAGTCTTGCATGTGACAATAGTCATGTGGTGCATAGCACTTGGAACATGGAAAGCCTGGGGATTAAGAACGAGAATATCAATGTTTAGGAACAAGAAACAAGAATTACCTTGTGTGCACATATACATATGTGCATGCACACATACATGCAGACATACACATGCATATACAAATGAATAGTTCTGTGACAAAAATGAAATATGCACTGTTTGTGAAATTGCCAAACAGAAATGATAAGATTGTTTAGAAGTGCTCCATGATTGATATTGTTAAATCATGCACACATGGCTCATTCCTCACATCAACAACTTTGTGGCTCATTTCTCACTGAAATGCAGTGGATAGTTCAAGTTTCTCAGGTCCTGTGTTGTTTATGTGGCATGAACCTTCATATGAGTATTTTCATGCGACATTCTTACCTTAAATATGAGACCTTTTGAATGGTTGTAAATTTTTCTTTATACACCTGGCCATGCTAGAGGTTGATGCAATTCTTCCTTGTAAAAACTTTTATTCTTGGGGATTAATTGACAAGGGATAAGGTCATCAAATTGTGTATTCTGAGAAGTAGATTTATTTTACCAACTTGGTGAGTTGGCTATTAAAGTCTCACTCTGCATTTTTTTCGATCAAATGATATTGATTTGTATGCAAAATATGAATTCCATTAAAGGATCTGCCAGAGGTTCCACAGCAGATGGATGAATTGGCTTAATGTCCAGTTCAGGAGATGGTGGGCCTTCATCTTTTACATTTCCATCAAGGTTCAGGGATTGAGCTGTACACCTCTCCTGCAATAGAAGTCAAAGGGATCTCATTCTCTAAGGTGGAAACTCACAGCAAGAGTAGCCAGATTCAAAGAAAACGAAATCCAGAAAGAGAAAGAGCAGTTTTTCGATTGATTTTAGCCCTTTCAAATATCTTTGAATTTTCTGGAATGTTATCCTTCCTCTGGTGCATTTTTTGGTTTTGAAAATTATTCTTTTCTTAACAAAAATCTTTCCCAAGAGAGAAAGAAGAGAAAGGGAGAAGCGTTAAAATTCCTTTTTCATTCATTTTCAAGGATAATATTGGAAAATCATACAGGAATCCTGCAATATCATCAAGACATTTAAATTTGTTTATATCATTAAAATATCAGGAGAATTTTAGGATATTGTTTTCCAATATATATCTAGACCTTCTATGCCAGTCCAATAACGTAAAGAGATGCAAAAGCTATTAGTTGAGGCTCCCAGGTGTTATGTTAACATGAAAAAAAAGCATTCTTACCATTGATTCCTGAACTTTGTGACCAAGATTCTGGAGCAGGTTGCCAACCTGCATGGAAGAACCTAATGACAGTTTGGGCACTTCCGATGCCCCATGCCTGTCAATAATGTCAGGCTCTGAAGATGGTGCTTAGTTCGATGGGCTGATTGCAGGTTCTATCCTTATCTGAGATGATTGAAACTTGCTATAGGGGTTAGCTGCAGGTTCTTGGTATAGAATTGCTGTCAACATTATCAAGCTTGCAATTATTTTTCTTGGCTTGCATACATATCACAAGTATTTATATATATTTGGTAGAATTTTTCCAAGCAGCTTGATGCTGATTGGGATGATTGGAATTGTTCTTTTCTTTTACTTTTTTGCTTCTTAGTGTCTTGGCTGTAGTTGGGGAGAATGAGCTGTGCCTGCAATGCATTTATTTTGTGTCAGTGGATTGGTCATCTGTGTACTGCTATGTTTGATCTTGAGAAATCTTTGAAGGTTTATGGTTCCTGTTTGCACTGAGGATTTTGGATATTTAGCCCAAATTTGAAGGCATAGGGATGTATGGTGGATACTTAAAATTTTTGAATTGCACCACCTTATTGATTTGAGTATATCCCTTCTTGATTTTCAAGGTTCTCCATCATGTGTTGTGTGTCCGAACTATAAGATTTCAAATTATGCAACTTTGTGTTTGAAATGTAAAATAGTTTTCATGATTCTTTTGTGCTACCCCATATTCGTGTACATACTTTTATTTATAGGGATATCTTTGTATTTTTACTTTAATTAGTTGTAGAGTCAACAAGTTGTCTTGTAGTGTAACTAAGAGCACGTCCCCCTTTAAAGGGGTTGTATTCTCTCATTCTTTCTAGTGAAGCCCTATCTTCTTCTCTCTTTTGTTGCTCCCTCTTCTTGGGAATACTTGTATGCTCTTGATACTCTGTAGGAAGAATAGGATTTAGCTTCAAATTAAACATATGGATCATTGATTTACAGAACACCATAGCATTTACTTTGACTCATGGTTAATAATCATTATTTCTTCTAATGTAGACTTCATTTTTGTGAAACAAAGTCATTTCATGTCCTCTCTTTTTTAGTAAACAATGAGCAAATCAATAAGGAATTGCATCAGGTTTATGCATGATTCTGATGAAGAGCTTCCTTTTGCAGACCATGGTCTTATCATAATGGAGGGTCCTGGCCAACTCTTCTTTGGCAGGTAATTTAGAAGTTACCTCATCTATTAATTTCTGCAAGTTGCTATTCTGCTTGTAAATAGTCTGGTCGCTGACCGAACCCTCTCTTTTTTCCGTGATACCTTTTTCATGAATCTATAGTTCACGTTGGCTTGCATTAAAATGGGAAGACCAGATCTAGCTAGGAAGGCTGTTTCTGTGGTTGAAGAGAGGCTACCCAAAGACCAGTGGCCTGAGTACTACGACACCCGAACTGCTAGGTTTATTGGCAAGCAAGCTCGGTTGCATCAAACATGGACTATAGCTGGATATCTCACCGCTAAGATGCTTCTTGATAACCCAGAGGCGGCATCAATGCTTACATGTGAGGAGGATCTAGAGGTTCTGATGGGTTGCTCTTGTCCTCTCAGTACAAATCCACGCAAAAAGTGTTCTAGAAGTGCAGCTAGATGTCAGGTTCTTGTATAGAAAAGCATCAATCATTCTTCTAATATCTGTAGAGAAAATTTAAAAAAAAAAGGAAACAAGTGATTGTTCTTATGGAAAGTACATGTATGATCCATATTTGTTTAGGTACAGGAAAATAATGCATCCTTCTGATTGAAAGAAGGCGAGCTAGTTGTATGTTATACTGTGTAACAGCTTACTAACAACAGAAGGAAATTATTGATATCCTTCATATTTATTTTTCATTTTGTTCATGACAGTGTCATTTCTGTGGGACTATATCAAAGTAGTTCTGTAAACTATATGTTTCAATACATTTGCCTTGCAATATCATGCTTGAGGTAGGTGTTGACATGTGAAGCATGCCTGCCCCTTAGCAGATTAGCTTACAGATCTACTCAAAGCGGTCTGTTTATTTCTCGGTTTTTCATTGACAGTTGACTACAGGATTAAGCACACTCACAACCCAACCACAGTCCAGAGAGAGAGAGAGAGGATGTTGGCATGTTGCTGAACCCAGCTGCTACATCCCCTATCTTTCCACGTGTGCTCTTCTGGATGTAGCATTTTCATTGTGGCTGCTTAATCCTTCCATTCTATCAAACCTTGGATTCCTCTGGACTTTTAAGGTCCTTAAGTGCATCTTGCGTGAGCTGGTCCAGACCCTGTTGATGTCACTGTTGCTGCCCTCTGGACATGTCCTGCAGAGACAACAATAGAGAAGCCATTTCTTTTGGGTATGAACACACCTAAAAATCTCACCAGCAGGTCTAAGAAAATGAATATTGCCTTGCTCCATTATATAGCATATGGGGATGGCCAAAACATCCTTTAACAAATTTATTGGCTGTACATGTAACCACTCTTGCAAGTAAATTACAACCAACAGGAGAGAATTATGTCGAGAGGTTTACTGTGGATGAGGCACCTTGAATATGGTGTTACTCATTGTTGGTACATGACAACTTCAGTGCAATTCTTGTATTTGGTGTAAAAAATATTCCTGGTAATTTGAAAATATTACCAGTAAGGCACCAACCTAGATCTCGAACGAATCGGATGTGATTCATCATGCTGTCCTTGTAGGATGCACTCATGATCTGGACAGGGTTGGTCAGCAAAACCACTCTCCTTGAGTCAATGGCTGTTTGATATATTTCAAAATCGCATGTGAACATGTACAATGTATACAATTAATTCTTGCAGTACAAGTTTCTTCAGATTTCAATCTAAGAAGGCATGTTAGCCATGAGAGAAGAAAACTAGTGTATAGCAGAGAGCAATTAAAGGGTAGCAAACCACATTTCTTCAAATAGTGCATTTCATTCTGCTAAGAGTAGGAAGAATAGGGTACCTTTGAGACATTTTTCTTTGGAATCATGTATAATATATGAAGGAAATTCTAATTCTGCTATTCTATATGGCATTCTGCAACACGAGTGTTCATAAATGAAGTAACTTTTGGCACCTCAACCAGCCTCACAGTACTCGAGAAATATGCTTTGAGCTCTTTCTGCGAGTAGGGCCAAGCACCAACATCGTTTGGATCATTACCTGCCCGGCCCCTTGAAGGAAAACGGTTTTACTCTTTAATTTTGGAATAAAGACAAAAGGATGTCAGCTATTAACTTCAGACACGTGTGTGTGTGTGTGTGTAAAGCATTTATGCAGCTCTTCGTTTTGTTCCATTCCAACATTGACAAGGTGTGAAATTGGTGAAAATGCTATACAGCAAGAACAAACTTGTCTCACAAACTCAGCAGTCATGTCCTCCAATGCAGTCCATGCCTGAATGCGTACACTTTGGCATAAGAAGGGAGACGGAATTCATACAAGCTCTAAATTATGTGGATTTTGCAACAACTTTCTGAAAAGATTCCTCAATCTTAGAATATACAATTAAAATAAATGTGACTGCTTTTTTTTTTTACAAATTCAAAAAAATTAATAGATGCACTGATGAATGAATTTCTTCTTAATCTCCTTTAGGGCACGTCATGTACTACGAACTCTTGACAAGGTGTATGTCCAACATCAGTGGTATGACCAATCAAGCTATCTAGCAATCCATAAATTTCTTCCCATTCTGAGTGTGATTTGTCATAAGCTACAAATGCGTAGACCTTACCACTTATCTCTATCCAACTGCACCCAGGATCCTTCTGCAGTCCCTTAGATGCCATCAATTCTCTTACTCTTCCCACTTCTTTCCATCTCCCACAAGAGGCATAAATGTTCGACAAAATCACATAATTTGCAGTATTGAACGGTTCGAGCTCGAAAATCTTTTGTGCCGTTCTTTCTCCAACCTCGACATTGGAATGCAACCTGCAAGCACATAACAAGGCTCCCAATATATTAGTAGTTGGTGCCATAGGCATAGTCTCTACGAATCTCTCTGCTGCATCAAGTTTCCCAGCCCTCCCTAGCATGTCAACGATGCAAGCGTAGTGCTCTATTTGAGGTGTGATACCATACTTCTTCTTCATTGAATTGAATACTTCCCAACCATATTCTAGTAAACCAGCATGACTGCAACCTGATAATATTACTACGATTGTAATGTCATTTGGTTTAACTCCTTCCTTAAGCATATATTCAAACAGACGTATACCCAAATCAAAGCATCCATTGATGATCAATCCTTCGATCATCGATGTCCAAACAACAACATTCCTTTCTTCCATACTATCAAACACGAAGAATGCAGCACACGGATCACCACAGCGACAGTAGAGACTAACAAGAGCACTACCCACAGCAAAATTCAAGTCTAACCCATGTCGAACAATATAAGCATGGATTGCCTGACCTTTAAGAATTGAACCCAAGAACCCACAGGCAGGCAGTACATTAACCAGAGTCATCTCATTCGGCTTCAATCCTTCAACAATTTGCATCTTATAGAACAATTCAATCATTCGCAAGTATTCATTTGATGATGAATTCGTTTGTATAATTGCACTCCACGAGACAATGTCTCTCTCAGTCATTCCAACAAACACCCTTTCAGCGCTTTCAATATCAAAACAGCAACCATAGGCATAAACAAGTGAATTGGCAACGGATAAGGAGGACCCCAAGTCATGTTTTACCACAATAGCATGAATCTGCATCACTAGTCGAAGAGATCTCAAAGAACCACAAGCTTTCAACATTACAGAAAAGACAAAACCATCTAATTGCAAGCCGGACGAATGCATAGAGAAGAAAAGGAGTAGAGCGTCATCTAAGAGATGGTTCTCTACAAGGCCAAACATCATAGAAGTGGACACAAACACATTTCTACTTCCCTCAGACATATTGTCGAACACTTGGCGTGCGTACTCAACCCTACCACATACACCATAGAGCTTTATCAGTTTAGGCACTAAATCTATGTGTCTATGAAACCCATCTCTTAGAATGTAAGAGTGAATTTGTTGGCCTAGTCTGAGTGACTTCCCGTGGATAGAAGAACTAAGAAGAAGACCAACATGTGAGGATGAGAGTCTTCCTTTGTTTTGAGGGTCTTTGGGAGTCTTTGGAGGGCAAAATGGTGCAGATTTTTGTTGCTGTGGACATGGGTTGTGAACCAAGGATGATGGTGACAAAATCATGGAGCTTTTAGGATAAAAGGAGAACCAAACACGTATAGAGAATATACAATTTGAAGATTTCTGGACCTGTTGGACCAAGAGGTCAAGCAACAAGACTAGGCTAAAGTCGGCACTTGCGGGCTCTCGTCTCAAAACTCAAGTCACAAGAAAATAGAAGTATAGAACCGCTTCTTAGTTGGACCTAGAGGTGGACATTGGACCGGACTAAACTGGGTCCGGTTCATTCCATGAAGAGCTAAGCTCAAACTCGGCCTGAGGCTCACCACTGATCTCGGTTAGGACTGGGTCCAAATGGTTTGGTCAGCTAATGTATAATCGCTGATGGGTTTTTTTCTGATCTTTTGAACCATCCCAAAAAAACAAAAACAGATAGAAGCCCCAAAACGGTTCCTCTGGTGGCATCTTATCAACCCAATGTTAGCATGAGCTAAGATGTTCATGTTTACTTGTCATCATACAAAGTGTTACAAGTTCATGAATCTGCTACCTTATGGATTCCCGTCAATGGGTGTGGTTTACCAAGACCCGACCTGCACCAAACAGGTCCGAGCAGGGGCGTAGCTAGGATTCATGTGAGGGGGGGGGCAAACAGGGGTGTAGCAAAAAAAAAAATTTGTGTGATAGTCGGGGGTTCGGGGGCAGCGCCCCCGAAAAAAAAAATTGAGATAAAATAAAAATGGCTACAATTATTAATAAAAATCTATTTCATATGGACAAATCAAACTATTTGCTGCAGTCAGGGCAGGGCTAGGACTGGGCTTTTAAAAAAAAAAAAAAAATTAACTGTTTGGGGAGGCAGGACTGGGCTACAGCCCAGTCCTGCCCCCCCCTAGCTACGCCCCTGGGTCCGGGTATGGTGATAAATAAGAAGACCCGATTAAGACTTGGATCCAAACCCGAAGGTCCCGTTAATACATGGAGCCGGGTATAGTTTCTGAAATTTTATACCAGAGTTCCCATTAAGACCCGCAATTTTTCAATGTAAAAATGATAAAAAAATATTATTTTATCGAGTCTGGTTCATGTAGTTTTTATCGGATCCGAGTATGGTTTCTCTTATGATGGGTTTGATTAAATCTGAGTTTGGACCCGATACCATATCCAAAAACCAGGGCTAGGTCTGGTTTCAATTGGGTCCGAACCAAACCCAACCCGTTGACACACACACTACTACTTATGAATGCCAATGGTCGGATTATAAATGCAAAGCCGTTTTCTTTATTCACGAATTAGAGTTTATTTAATTGCATGTAAACGTGATTAGCCAGCTGATCTGATTTGATCTGACCTGAACAATATCGTGATATTGTAATCTTATGCGCTTCATTAATTTATAATGTTCTTTTATAGGAATCCATAATTGTGCCTTCCTACAACTTGTACGTTAGCTCAGAGCATAGTTTTAAGACCTAGTGACTTGGGAAGCAGACAGGTCATGCTGAGGGTTTTTGCTCATGCCCGCATAGTGGCCATCCCATTTGCATTTTAAAAAGCTCAAAAGTCAACAAAACCACGTGGCATTCATCCAAAATGCAAACAGACGGCCACGATGTTGGCATGAACAAAAACGCTCATGTTCAGCATGACCTGATCTGCTTTCAGTGCCTTGTCACTCGCCTCGTACTTTAGTGACTCGGTCAACGCCGTGACTAGGGTCATGTAAACTTTATATTTTATATAAATATATATACTATGTATATTGTATAATATATTATCAAATTATTGTATATAATATACATTATATGATATTTTTAAAATGTATTTAATTTATAATTTTATTATTATATGTACAATCATATTTTTATATATAATATTTATATTATACTTTATATAATATATGTAATTATATATAAACACAATAGTAGAATTATTCTTAGGGACGATGTATTTCATGGGCATGGTGACATTGCAGATGATGCTATGAACTTTCCACTTAATTGTTCCAAAGGAAGTTTTCCTTTGTACGTTTTTTATGTTTTTTGTATACTGGGTGAAACCCTTAATAGTCCCTCTTTGCCTGGTAAAAAAATATAATGACATTGTCTTTCCTATACTTAGATGTAGACATCGAACCGTGCTGGGCCAGCCCGAGTAGAGCTCAATAAGGGCCTGACGGGCTTAACTCAAACCCAAGCCCGGCATAAGCCTAGCTCAATTGTTATTGTGTTCAAGTTGGGCCGACTCGGTTAAAGGCCAAACTAATAGCCGGGTCAAGCTTGGCCCGACTCATATCAGGCTGCAGAAGGACCCTACCCTAATTCCATTACTAAGAAAGAGATGTAATTGAAGCATTCTATCTATATAGCTAGTGGGAACAGGGAGAGGGAGGATCAGGTGAATTAACGTGATTGCATACTTTTAGCATTCTGCTGCACCTGATCACCGTCCATCTTTGGTGTACAACCTGTCGGCCGTGAGGCCAAACAGCAGATGGTGGGTGATCAAGTACCGCAGCACACCAACACTATGCAATCACATTGCACCTGATCCTAAACAGTTTTGGTATGCAACATAGCTCACACAAGAGGCCACACGAATACATAGAAAACGATTTTACCTGATTCAGTTCTAAGATGAACCTACATCTACGGTGAACAATCTCTCTCTCTTTCTCTCTCTCTCTCTCCACGTCCTCTGAGGTGCTTCTCCTCTTTTATTAAGTTTTCAATCCGGTGCATGTTTACAATTAAAAAACTGCTTTAGGAAGGTTACTATTTTATGTTTACATGGACTTTCTACGACTTAGCTCAAGACTCCCCCTCAAGCTCATCTCTCTTTCCAAGAGTTTGGCTTGCTCGTAATGTGGACCTGAAAGAAGCTCTGTGAGAATATCCGCCACCTACTCTTTAGAAGAAATAAGTTTGGCCTCTAGCTCATTATTTTTACTTTTTTTTTTTGAACAAAATGATAATCTATCGCTAACTGGATTTGTAGGTTATTACATCAGGTAGGTTCATCAGATTGAGGCACGTGCAACTTTAACAAACAAGTGGGCCATATAATTTTTGAAGTTTCTTATGGCAATGCCTTACAAGCAGGTAGATTTGCGAGGGTGTTGTGTGCTCTCCCCCGAAGATGCAGGGTTTGCTACAGTGCATGTTCGGGGGTCCAAATGAGTGCCACATATATAAGCACGTGGGGCTCGTATCCTCATGTGTGTCGGCATCACTTAGCATCGGAGTCTGGTGCGGTTGCAAAGACTTAAGTACCATTTTCCGCCATTCTCGCCATGAAATGACGGTTTAAGAAAATGATAAAATGTCTTCCATCCAGAAAAGGGAGGATGATCTTAACTCTTCAAAAAGTCCAAACATTCTGTTTTTGCCCTAAGTAGTAAACTCCTATGCTGCCAGCGGATCACCCTTTGACAATGCACCACCTACTGTAACAGGAGCTCCCTTTGACGATGCACCATTTACCGTCATCTGCTGTCATCGGAACACTATTTGTCATCGTCTCGAGTCCAGGTTTCCGCCTTGGTTTTTAGCTTGTGTTATAACACATTGTCGCCTTCTCGTTTCTGCCTTGTGTTACAAAACATTTATGGGTTCATTCATATCTCGTGGACATAATTATAAATTGATCGACTCAATCATTGATGGGCGTCATAGGGGCATTTGTCGGCTAACTCTTTTTATAGTCTTCTCTTCTTCTTTGTTTTCGTTAGGTAGTATGAAAAAAAGCAATAACGCACAAACATTCCAACAAGTGCCATTAAGGCATCATAAGTATCTTTCCATGTCATCATGCTATTGTTGAAGAACGTATGTCGTCATGAGTGCCATTAAGACATTGTTTTGTTATTGCAGGTGGATGTTTTTTTTACTATTGAAAAATTAAAGATATTTGTAAGATGTTGTGACCTGTTGACAAGAATGCTTGTTTACAAAAATGCGAGGAAGGGCCTCCACCCCATCCGGTATCGTCCATTCACTCAGTATATGTAATGTAACACAAATCGTGGTTGTAGCAACTGTGAACACCCCAAATTTTTCAAAATTTTGTAAAAAGACCCTTTTGCCCCCAACCCCGTTTTCTGAGAAAATCAAGTCATTCTTCAGATTTTCTGAACTAAATTCTATAATGGAATATTCAAAATTAATTCTGGATCTGAATCCAGTACTTTAAATCCATATTTTCTCAAAATCCGGATCCAAACCCATTTCTGAAGAATTTTTCTTAAAATAGCTTTTAAATTCTCAGAAAAATTCCCTTTTGTAAATATTTTTACAAAAACACAAAAAAAAATCAATTTTAATCTTTATTCTCCCGTAAAACTTTAGGATTTTATTCCAAAAATACAAAAAATAGAAGAATAACATAAAAAAACCAAAAAAATTGAGAAAAATTACAAGAAAAATGAAGGATTTTTAAGCCTTTTGAAGCCATTTTGCCGAAAACCTCATTTTCAAAACCATTTTATAAAAATTTCCTAAAAAGGGGACCTCTTTTATGAAAAATTGAAAAATTTTAATGGACTCTCTCCCGCGCCTCTCTTCTCCTCTCTCCACCGTCCGATCTGCAACAGCCTACCTGTTCCTCCACCCTCAATCTTCAACGACATCCCTCTCGAATCCTCTATGGCTCCTTTAAGAAGGGACCTCCACCACTTCTCGAGGGCATCTCTTACAATCCATGAACTTCATCCAGCTTTTCATCGATATTTCTTTTGATCGACGCTTCTTCTGAGGGAAATACCCATTACAATCCGCCATCATCGAGGATAAGAAGAAGAATCCCTCTGTAAATTATTCCTTCTGCAGTCGCCCGTAAGGAATTCAGTCATCTGCAAACAAGAATTTGAACGGTCCGCAACATCCAGGAGGTGTTGCTCCTCTCTTCCTAAATTCCTGCTTCAACTAAAAAAATCCGTCCAGAAATAATTTAGAGGAGGGTTCATCGCTCTGCTTGGACCTGCTTACCAACCAACTGAAGAGTACTCTGGTTGAAGAGAATCGGCTGAGAGTTCTACTTACCCTCATTGAGAAACTTCCAATTAAAGGCAAAATACCTTCTTTCCTTTTGTTGTTTTTGTTGCTTGTTGCTAAATAATCTTCTAGATGACTGTTTGAACATCAAGTTATTAGCTCTTAATATCCTTTCCAGTTATTGTTGGTAACTTGTTGAGTGTTGTAAGCACCATTCCAGTAAGTACTTTGTTCAGTACATGACCAGACCAATTCCACTCTGGGAATGGAATGCATTGTTGATTCAGGTGCTGCTCTGGTTTTTCCATTAAAACCAGGAAAAATTGCAATAATAAGGTCATGGATATATATTTGGAGTTTGCAGGCAATTTTCAATAGGGTAAAAAGTGAAGTTCATATCTTCATTTGTCAAAAAAAAAAAGGTTTTAAGTGGTGTTGATTAGGGAGTTGGTGGTATACCAAATGTCTGTAAGAGGGATTGAGTTTCACACTAAGGAATCCCCACACGCCATTACGAAGTTGGCAGATGGGTCATCAGCGTCTCATCTAGACAATCTTGAACTACAACTGTGAAAAACACTGGAAATGCCTACACAGGGGAGAGATGGAGCTCCTATAATCCTTCGTTGACAGGAGAATTAAGCATATCATATCAATCTTACTGATAAAACACATTCACTGTTTATCTCTGCGACATCTTCTTTATATTTCAGAATTAATCGATGTTGCTGAGACATATGCTGATAAAGCAATGGAAAAGTTTGTTAAAGCTCATGTGCATAGCAACCTCCGTATGTTCAACATGTGCTTCCATTCATATCGATGAAATTTCCACCTGTTTCCATATTTTTGCAAAATATCATAGCATCGTTTTATACAACATTACTTCATCCTGTGTCATATTACTTGAAATTCCTGTATATAGTTCTTTGTGTATGATCCCCTGTATATACTTTCATGGCATATATATATAAGTTCCTGTGTATTACCTCCTGTATTTCGCCTGCCATGTTATTTTTTTTTTTTAGCATATCTGTACATAATCCCTTTTCCTTTAGACTTCCAGTTATCACCGGCTAGAGATGGAAGAATATTACTTAAAGGTAGTTCACACACAACCCCAGCCACACTCTGTACATCACCTGCTGTAATCTTCACAACAGCACTGGCACAGTCTATCTTACCATACCGTAACTGCCAACAATCCACCCATCAACATTAGTAAAGTTCCTGTTTGTAATATATATCCCCATAGTTGCTCCCGCGGCTTAGCCTACCCACTTACACACCAACCTACACTGTTGCTCCTCACCTCCTAACCATGCCTCGTGCATAATACAGCATGCCTTACTGGCAATAACCCCAATCACCTTCAACACTGATTTCTGGCCTTGATTACCCATCTCCCGATCAGCACAATAGTTGATAAAATGCACAGTGGAAAGGTTTTTACATCCTCCACTATCACTAAAGTTACAGCTGTGCAGTATCTGTCTTCATTTTTGGGTCACAAGTTCACACCAAACAGTCCTTCTGTTGTTTGATATTTATCACAATTATCCATTGTAGTCACTATCTGTAACATTCACTGCCCACAACAGCACCTTGATGCGCCCCTCCATTCCATTTCCCAGTTGCCTTCAGTCTTAAAATACATTCTAGCCGATTACTACCAGCATCAATGAACTTAGATCGACCAACCACCAACACTTCATGTTTCACCATACCTACAGTTCCCTTTTCAGCTGCTACAACACCTTTACACCTATTGCTCCTTTTAGTTTCAATGATGGAGTTGAGATTATTTCTCACAATGAGGTAAAATATGTTGGAGAGGCCTGTAAAAGAATGCTACAATTCCAGATTTAGGAAATTTTAGGTGCTTTAGCTGCAAGGTTTTTCACATATCTCATATTTATTACCATATACAAGTATATACATATATATGTAGGCATGTTGGTATATATGTCATCTTTCTTCTTTCCATCATAAACATCTTGGTATATGAGCCTTTTTACCATTGATATTCATATGATATGTATAACTTACTTCTATTTCCATGCTAACCAAGTTGTTTTGCAGGAAATATGTAGATAAAGTCATTAGTCGGAATTGTAAATTTGATTTTATGTGTTGTAATAGCTAGATTTAAATGAGAATTTACATTCCTTGCTTTAGGTAGAATGAATGAGCATTGCAAATATCATGAATTACTTGTTTTCATGCATTTTGGTCTTTATTTCTCAAATTCTCACAATGGTGAAACACGAATGACACGTGCATCATTTTGTAAGAGATAAATTAATCCTAAGTTGATGATTTACATCAACGGCCATAGTCGGGATGTAAACAAGACTTAGTATTTTTACCTTTTATGAAATAACACTGGATCCACACTGGATCCCTCTTTTCAAAACCATCATATTTTCTTTAAATATTTTTTCTCTTTTATCAGAATTTAATCTAAAATTAATTCAATATATATACCAATGGCCATAGTCAGGGTATATTGAGAATTAATTTCATTTTAAATCCTGTAAAAGCACCAAAAAATGGATTTTATTTTTCACTTGAATTTAAAATGTGGTTATTATATAATATATTCTATGACCATAGTCAGGGATATATTATATCTTCAACCCCATTCTTAATTCACTTAAAGAATGAAATAGCTTTTCAAAAACCAATTTCAAATTCTTTAAATCCATTCATCATTCAGGATAGAATTTCATCATATTTTCAAAATTCTTTTCAAAAACCCAAGTGATTTTGAACATCTTTTCTTCAATTTCTACTTCAAACTCATCAATCCTATCTCCTCTTCAAAGTCCAAATTTTGAGTTTGAAACTAAATTCAAAGTTCAAATTTTGAAAATTCTTGATTCATTTTCTAAATTCCAAATTCAAGTTTCAAAATCAAAGTCCAATTTGACTTTGAAATTCATCCTCAAATCAATTTTGAAATTCCAAAAACCAAAGTTAAATACTAATCTCAACTTGGATCCAAATTTCCAAGTATGAACCCAATTCTACTTTGGATCTCAGACTTCAGATCCGATTCCATTCTAGGATCAAGAACCCAATTCTACTTTGGATCTCAGATTTCAGATCGAAAAATCTATTCTAGGGTCCGGATTCCAATTCTACTTTGGATTTAAGATTTCAGATCCAATTCCAATCCAGGATCCAGAACCCAATTCCCCTTTAGATCTCAGATCTTAGATCCAATTCCATTTAAAAATCAGAATCCAATTTCATCTTGGATCCCAGAATTCAGATCCAATTCCCACCTCGGATTCTAAATCCAGAATTCGATTTTAAATCTCAACTCTATTTAGAATCCAAACTTTGGATTCAAATTTCATCTTGAAATTCCAGATTTTAAAATCAACTTCTATTTCCAATTCCAAATCCTTAAATCCAATTCCATTTCCTCCTAACTTTCAAATCAATCCCATCTTTTCCAAATCTATTTATATTTCCTAATTTTCCTTCTGATTTCAAAGCTAGAATTCAATTCAATTTTCAAACATTCATCCAAAATTCTAAATTCAAAGTCCATTTATGACTTTGAAATTTCTTGTCTTCTCCTTTTATCTTAAATTCAAAATCATTCCTTTCAAAATCCAGATTTATTTTCCCAAGCTCTGATTATTTCAAAAACTTAAAACTTTAAATCTTAAGTTCTGAGTTAAAAACTATTTCTTCACTCTATTTTTATCAGAAACACTTGGAGATTTCCAAAATCAATTTTTCAAAAAGAGCATACATCTTTGCATTCGCACAAGCATGATTCTTTGTGCATTTAGACTTAGAATAAATTCTTAGATAATTTCTTAGTGAAGCAAAAGGCATGAATTCGACCCTTGGTTCGATTACCCCTGGTAAAGACGCCAGGAACGGTCGAACCTCGTACCGACGAGCGGATCCCGTCACCCAGTTTTCCCGCAAATATTTCAAAAATGGAGGCAACTTATTTTCTTAAATATTTTCAAAATTAAGGTCAAGTGAGACCCCGCAAAAGAATTTCTCTTTTCTCTTCTCTTCTTTCTTTTCTCTTCTCTCTTTCTTTCTGTCTTATATTCTCTCCCTTCAAAAAGGAGGAAATAGAGGCTAGAAAGGAAGAGAGAGAAACCACAAGAGAGGAAATTTTTTTGCGATGATCACAGTTTTGGCGACCGTGATGGGACACGTCTTCGTCCGGTCGAATTTGATGCATTTTCTTTTGCTTTGATATTATCTAAGTTTTTATTTTACATATGTCAGCTTCATTTCCATGCAAACCTTAGGAGCCTAGATTTTGTCTTAAGCTGACATCATTGCATATAGGATCTAAGTATGGTTTGGTAGGACCATATTGAGGAGATTATTTCATGCTCACATTAGACTTTGGTCTGAAATACAACTCTCCTCAATTCTAGGGATTGAATGCAAACAATGTATGCAAGTGTATGCTTCTCTTCGTTTTAATCTATCTCTTTTAGGACTTGCATTAGAACCATCTGATTTCTTGCATGTTGAGCATATTTTGAAAATCTCCCTACCTATATTGTCCCGGTCTTCACGTTGCTGGGTTGTCTCACTGAACCATAGTTCGGGAGAGAGCCTCACAACTAGGCCACTTATTTGGGTTCGCGCCCCCCTACCACGTACCTAAGGGCCATAGTCTGAGGTATATCGGTAGGTGCTCAAGGATGTTGGGAAGCCATTACCTTAGAACAGAAGAAATATTTCTATGCCACGTACTTCGAGCTTCGGCTTGGGTATATCGACGTATCTTGATTGAAATCAGATGATCTGAACCCTAGAGTTAGGATTAAGGTCCTACAAGCCATTTCAAATATTGCATTTAGAGTCAGCCTTTAGGGAGTGCTGTATGTGCATCCTTGTTTGTGCAGCTTTTAGTTGTGTGATATTTCTCTTATTCTTTCATATATATGTATCAAACCTTTTTTCAAAAACTCTGGGTGTATTATTCAAAATTTTCCCTTACTTTCAAAAACCCCAGGTGTATATTTTCCTCTACCTACATTTTCTTTTTTATGTTTAGATCAAATTTTTCAAAACCCTGGAAAATTCCTTTAAAATTTCCTCAACCTTTTCAAAATTTCCAGGTATGATTCTTCAAAGAGTCTATCCGTAAGTCCTGTATTCTATCTAATTCTTCTTATTTCTTCTTTACCCCAGTATCATTTCGATGGCGTCCGATTCTCTCGATGATGTCTTTCCTCGAGATCATGTCTTCTATCAAATTCAGGATGGATCCCCGGATCAACGGGTCATCCAGTCTCGCCCTTTCTTCCCTCGGTGGTATTATTCTTGGTTCGCCACCTTCTCACGTATGTTCCCAGATCACCTAGATGACTGTGGGTTGGAGATGGCATCAGCGGTAGGCAAGCGAACCATCAATGGAGCTTTAATTCAGGCTATGGCAGAACGGTGGAATTTGCGTACCTGCACATTCTTGTTTCCTTGAGGAGAGATGACTCTACTGATGGATGAGTTCAATGATATTATAGGATTGCCCGAACCAGCTGATCAGTTAGATGATCCTGTCGAGCAGCAGTTTTTGATCAACATCAAAGGGGTAGATGTTCGAGAAGCCTTGGCCAGAGCAACAGGGAGCAGATCCTGGCCTCTCACTAAGATTGGTAGGAATCAATTCATTGACCTGTTCAGATTCTATCTCAAGTATGAAACTTATGAGGAGGTTGACACTTTGTCTCGAGCAGCGAAAGACAGAATTCAGCATGCCATGATCCTATGCACAGTAGGATTAGCTTTCTTCCAAGATGGCCAGAATTTCATAGATATCAGAGTCGCTCAGCTCTTTCGAAGATGGGGAAGTAAGCAGACCCGTCAGCTATCAGTTTCTATGGCCGCCTTAGCTTTCCTTTACAGAGGCTTGGCTCGATTTGCTCTTTGGGAGACCATTCTGGTAGAAAGATGCACTTACGCCCTGCAGTCGTGGTTCCTACGCCACGTTCCCTCGAAGGCCAGTTCTTTCAGATTCAACAGTAAGCAGTCGAAGTCAGTCATTCAGTGCCGAGCTTTGATCGAGAAACTGCATCAGGAGGAGATTGTTTGGGACTTCTTCGACAGAAGAGAGACCGTTCCTCGATACACCTATGCTCGCGACAAGCGCTACAGACTGCTTGGCCCTTTCTTTTGTGTTGATTATCAGCCAGAACGATGTCTCAGGTAGTTTTCGCAGCGATAGGTTCGTGCCAACACCCGCTTCCCGATGGGCAACATGCCAGAATTCAATTTGCAGTCGGATCGGTGGTCTGGGGCATACCATGTCACTAAATATACCTGGGACTCCTTTGTTTCTCTGTCTGTATTTCCTGGGCCAAATGTATCATCTGAATATCAAGAGTGGTGGCAAACTGTCTGCCCACCCTCTCTTTGTCTTTGAATATTGATATCAATTAAAAATTACTTTTAGCCAAAAATTTATTTATTGTATTTTGTTTATAGCACAAATGGTCACAAATTTTTTTTTGTGACAACCTCATCCCGGGTAAATGGGACATTCCTCCCACATTTTCTTTAATATATTTTATCATGGTTGATGACCTCGCCTAGGTAACAAGGCACATTTCTCTGTTATCATCAAATGGTAACACAATTATCACAAATATTGTGATGACCCAATCCCGGGTAATGGGATAATCTCTTGAAATTGTTTGCCGAAATCCTTCATTCCTTTTCCTAAAAAATTTTGGTTTTCAAAGGCTTCTCCATACTCTAACTATTCCCATATTCTATAGAAAAACTTTGGCATCTGAAGATGGTTTAGACAAGGGCTGGTAAGCAGGCTGCTCAACAACACAGTGACAGCGAACCAGAGGAGATGAATTCTCCTAGAGTATCCAAGAAGCATGACTCAGAGGATGAGAGCGACGTTGATCCGACCATGTACCAGATCTTTCAAAAGATGATGACCAAGATGATAGCCGAGCAGGCTAAGGCTGATCCCAAGAAGGCAGCTTCTAAGGGCAAAGCTAAGAAGAAGCCCGTTAAAATCAGCAAGCAGAAAGTACAACGTGACAGTACTTCGGAAAATTCAAAATCAGTGGAAGAAAACTCCGAAGAAGAGCAGTTGATTTACGTTCCGAAGCATCTGCGGCAATCCAAGAGGCCAGTGGAAGAACCCCTATCAGTGAACAAGCCTAAGTACGGCCCCCCGCAGAGGATTCAATCCAGGCACTGACCAAGATAGTCAAAGACTTGCAAATTCGGGATAAAGGAATGAGGTCATACACCAGACAGGATTTCTATCTCGGCTTAGAAGGGGACAAGGATGTGGGACAAACATGTAGACGGAACCGGCGATCCAAAAGCTCATTTGGCAATGTTTTTCGCAAAATGTGCCCAGTTCAGTGAAGATAACCGCACCCTTTTCCTCTGTTTTCCCCGCAGCCTGGACGGAATAGCGGCCAAGTGGTACGCTGAGCATGTCAATCCCATCGAATTGAGGGATTTTGAGAAAGTCGTCAACATGTTTGTTGAACGCTTCCTGTTCAATATGGAAGCCCTACCTACTCTGAACCACTTGTGCAACCTCAAACAGGAGCCCAACGAGAAAGCCTGGGATTTCATCCATAAGTGGAGGAGCATTTGTAACAAGATGAGAAATCCCATTTCTGAGGAGCACGCCCTCCAGGTCATTCTCAACAACTTCTCCCAGCCCCTAAAAAGCCTTCTTTTCTTGTACCCCTCCAAATCCTTTATCGAACTAACAGAGCGAGCAGAATGGCTCGAAATGGGGGTAGAGAACGGAATATATGAAGGTGTTGCCTTGGCCAAGAACATCCTGGACCCAAAAAAGAAAGCCCATTTTACCTACTCAGCTGATGTTCTCAAAGACGATCAGGGCAGTAGCAGTAAGAATGACAGCGGCAGTGGCACGAGGCCTGAACAGAATAGAGGTAGAAAGGGAAAGTTCTTCGAAAACAATGACAAGTCTCTCCCAACCGGTCCTCAACAAAAAGGGGACTTTCAAGAAAAACCTAAACACATCAATTGGAGCAAGGATCGGAAATTCACTCCTTTGGACCAGCCTCTGGAGAAAGTGTTGGAATACCTGCTGTCCCACGGGATGGTGAAATTGCCCAAAATTGCAGATCCTCCAGTAATCATGGGGAAGTACAGAGAGCAATATTGCAAATTCCATAGAGCCATGGGACATGATACAGAACACTGCTTCGTCTTGAAGCACTTGGTCAAGGATTGTATCGACAAAAGCATCCTCGTAGAAGATGAAGAGGAAGGCAAACTGGAAATTTTATCTGCTCCATTCTCAAAATATTCCACATCAACCATTTCAGAACATTCTTTTCTTCCACAAAGCCATATACATCCATGTTCTAGTGAAGAGCTAAATCTCCAACATTAGGTAATGGTTCTACATCAGGATCAACTTGTATCTCAAAAGATGGATATCTTCTCGCTGCTTAACCAAGTAAGCATACCAGTGGAGAACGGAAGAACTCAAATTTTCCCAAGAAGATTCCTTAAGAAAGAAGCCTGCGCAGAGGAAGCAGAAACCTCTAAGGCAGCAGAAGAGCGGGCCGATAATTTCCAGAAGCCGATTACAACGCTCTTCAACATTTTCATCTTTGAATTAACCCATGATTCTCCTAAGCATCAAGAAAAGTTAGATGACTTACTGAGAAAGATTAAGGTAAAGCTGGGCATTACGCCAGAAGACATGGCGCAAATCGTGAATCAGGCAATGACTAATGCGCCTATCACCTTTTCTGATGACGATTTGCCAAAGCCTCATTCATTCCACAATAATGCACTGTATATCGTGGTAAGAACCAGAGGCATGACTGTCCCGCACGTACTTGTTGATGGGGCAGCAATTTGAACATTTGCCTAGAAATGACGGCAAAGGCCCTGGGATTAAAAGAAGAAGAGTACGTGCCCGATCCCATTACCATCTATGGCTTTGATAATCACGAGCAGACTGCAAAAGGCAAAATCTTTTTAGAGATTTTTATTAACTACTCAGTACATACAGTTCTATTCCATGTCGTCAATGTGCCGCCAACTTACAATCTTTTGTTGGGACGAACATGGATCCATAATGCCAATGTCGTTCCATCAACCCTCCACCAATGCATAAAGTGGTCCAAGGGCGGAATGATCACACCATCTTGGGCGAAGATCCTGAAGAGAGGCTGCCACAGTCTATGATTCCTCGTCTGACATTTACAGCTGATATTCCAAGCATCCGAGAAGCGGATGAAATCAATCTCAATGACAACTTAGAAATGTTAAAGTTAAAAGATGTCATGGAAGAAGAGAATGTGGCAGCCACGGTCCAATGGCAGGGACCTTGTTTCTTCAAGTTAGGAGGATGTATCAATTACACCTCCTTCAAAGATCATCCTTTATTTCCACAATTTTCTAAAGCAAGAAAGGGATTCGATCTGTTGATCAAACATGGATATCAGCCGTTCCGGGGCATGGGAAAGATGAAGACGGCATGATAGAGCCTATCATTCTAGTTCAGCATGCAGACAGTTCAGGGTTGGGGTTCACCGGCCAGGATTCCAGCAAAAAGACAGTTTTTGTCAGAGGAAGCCAATGAAGAGATGATGCCTTAGTTTTTCCTGCTTTCTGTCTTTTCTTTTCTACTAAATCTTGTAGGGACAACACAAGTCCCATCTTTTGTCAGTATCTTGTAAATATTATACTTTAATCAATGAAAGATCAAATATTCTCTTCATATTCGGGCATCTATCATTCTTTTCTTATATTTTGTCTATGCCATTATTCTTTGCTTTGTACAAAAGGCTTATTTTTTATACTTTCCCTTAAAAACATCTTCTTGGCATTTTCAGGACCATTAACTCCTGAATCAATGACAAAATTCGTTATCAATCCCAAATATTTAAAATTGGCAAGGTTTCCTGAGATGAAAGATAGAGCAGAGGTCAGTCAGGCAGCAGAGCAGACAGAAGACCCAGCCGAATTCGATTCCACCATTCAGAAATTGCCAGAATTTGCTCACATTCATAAGCAGGATGAACCATCATCTTTGGTTCAAAATCCAACCGAGGATATCAACATTGGGTCGGAAGATGATCCAAAAATTCTCAAAATCAGGTCGGGTTTAAGCGAAGTTGAAAAGGCTAGACTCATCCATTTCCTTAAGAAGCATCAGGAAGTATTTGCCTGGACTTACGAAGATATGCCAGGATTAGATCTCAAACTGGTTGAGCATCGACTCAAGTTGAAACCAGAAGCTAGACCAATCAAGCAGAAACTGAGGAAGTTAGACCCTCAAATTGAGCAGCAAGTCAAGGAAGGACTTGAAGATTTATTAAAAGCAGGCTTCATCCAGGCCATTGATTATCCAGATTGGTTAGTAAATATCGTAGCAGTCCCTAAAAAGAATGAAAAAGTTCGGATCTGCATTGATTTCAGGGATCTCAATAAGGCTACCCCTAAAGATGATTACCCACTTCCCAACATTGACTTGTTGATCGATAGCACAACAGGTCATGCCATGTTTTCTTTCATGGATGGATATTCAGGCCATAATCAGATCAAGCTGGCCATTCGTGATCAGTCGAAGACTTCATTTACTACACCATGGGGTACCTTTTGCTACACTGTGATGCCATTTGGGCTAAAAAATGCCGAGGCAACTTATCAAAGGGCAATGGCCATCATTTTCCACGATCAAATGCACAAGAATATGGATGCATATGTGTATGATATTCTAGTTAAGTCTAAAGAAGAAGAGGATCACATTGATGCTCTCAGTCAAGTTTTTGAAAGACTTATTCTTTATAAGTTGAGACTTAATCCTCAGAAATGTGTTTTTGGAGTTGAATCCGGCAAATTACTCGGCTTCATTATCAGCAAGAAAGGAATCGAGGTGGATCCAGCCAAGGCAAAAGCCATTATCGATATGCCGCCTTCAACTAATCTCAGAGAACTGCGAAGCCTTCAAGGGCGTATTCAGTCTATTCGCAGGTTCATCTCAAATTTGGCCATGAGATGTGAACCTTTCAATCATTTACTAAGAAAAGGAGTTAAATTTGAATGGGGATCAGAATGTCAGCTCTCGTTTGAGCGCATCAAGCAGTATCTCCTTAATCCACCAGTCTTGAAGCCGCCTAAGTTGGAAAAACCTCTCCTACTATACATTTCTGTCAATCAGAATGCCTGTGGTGGATTCCTCGCGCAGTATGAAGAAGGCAGTCTGATAGAGCACGCCATCTACTACGTGAGCAAAACCTTCATTGATTATGAAAAGAAGTATTCTCAGATGGAGAAAACTTGTCTAGCTCTGGTTTGGATGTGCCAGAAATTAAGACATTACTTGTTGGCTTCCGAAATCAAATTTCTATCGAAACTTAATCCTCTCAGATACATTTTGGAACAACCATTTCTTACTAGACGGATTGCAAAGTGGAAAGTCCTCCTAATGCAATATGACTTAGAGTATGTCTCTCAAAAGTCGATTAAAGGCCAAGCGATCGCAGATCAGTTGACAGATTTTCCTTTGACAGAAGAAATTAAAGCAGAAGATGATTTTCCTGATGAGCATGTCTGTAATATCCAACAGCCCCCAGTTTGGAACATGTTCTTCGATGGCTCTAAAAACATGTCTGGCATAGGGATTGGAGTCTTGTTAATCACTCCAGAAAAAGAAATGACCTCTTATTCCCTTAAGCTTGGTTTCCAATGCACTCATAACATGGCCGAGTATGAAGCTCTAATACAAGGCCTAAAAATTCTGCAAAATTTTAATGTCAAGAGAGTGTATGCCTTTGACGTCTCTTTACTTGTTGTGAGTCAAGTTAACAATGAATGGCAAGTAAAAGATCCAAAATTGATTATGTATCAGAAGATCGTCCTAACTCTTGTGGACAGCTTCGAAGAATTTCAGCTCAGTCACATAAGAAGAGAACACAATCAGATAGCTGATGGCTTAGCCAGCCTGGGCTCCATTTTATCATTCAAAGGCAGTGAATCATGTCGTTCTTTCGAAGTTGGCAGACTTGAGCAACCTGCTTTCGCTTCAGTTATGCAAGTAAACCAGGTCGATCAGAAGGAGAAGCCTTGGTACCAAAATATCAAAAATTTCATCGAAACTGGTGAATTTCCACCAGAGATGCCAAAAAAGGAGCAACGTGCGATTCAACGTATGTCTACCCGTTATTTTATTCTCGCCAATATCCTCTACCGCCGTGGGTTCAGTTCTGAGTATGCAAGATGCTTGGACAAAGAAGAAGCAATGGAAACTATCGAAGAGGCACATGAAGGGATTTGTGGTGGCCATGTCGGCTATCAAACTCTTGTCAAGCAGATCGTCCGAGCAGGTTACTATTGGAATACCATGCAGCAGGACTGTCATAGATTTGTGAAGAAGTGCGTCAAGTGCCAAATGCACGTGCCTTACATTCATGCTCCGGCCACATATCTACAATCAGCTGTTTCTCCTTGGCCATTTTCTATGTGGGCTTTTGATGTTGTGGGCCCAATTACTTCTTCTGCTTCTAACGGTCACAAATACTTTCTAGCTGCAACAGAGTATTTCACAAAATGGGTTGAAGTTGTTACTCTACGCATAGTAGAAGGCCGCCATGTGGTTTCTTTCATTCACAAGAACATTCTTTGCCGCTTCGGCATACCACATGACATTGTTTCAGACAATGGAACTCATTTTAAAAATGAGAGGATGAAAACATTTTGTTCTAAATTCAGAATTTCCCATCATTTCTCAGCTCCCTATTATCCTCAAGGGAATGGCCAAGCAGAAACTACCAATAAAATCTTGATCCGTATTTTGGAAAGGACTATGAAAACAGGTCGAGATTGGCATGAGAAAATCCATGACGCACTTTGGGCATACCGGACCACCATTCAGACTCCGACTAATGTCACTCCTTCGGAACTCATTTACGGAACTGAAGTGGTGTTACCTCTCCATATCCAAAAGCCCGCTCTCAAATTTGCTTCACTTATAGAATTGCCACTTGATCAGTATCAGCAACAGAGGTTGGTGCAGTTAGATTTAATGGATGAAAAAAGGCTCAAGGCAGCAGAGCACGCTCAAGCTTATCGACAAAGGATAGCTCGACACTATGCCAAGTCCATCATTGAGAGAAAATTTCGAGTTAACGATTTGGTGCTCAGATCGACAGCTCATCTCAAGCACCGACCACGGGGCAAGTGGTCACCCAATTGGGAAGGCCCTTATGTGGTTAAGGAAGCACTTCCTCGCAATTCATATCGTCTAATCAACGTAGATGGAATGGAAATGCCAGATCCCATCAATGCTCTGCATTTGAAAAAGTTTTATACCTGAAATGTTCATTCTAAGCCTTTTGTACTATTCAAAGAGTCATTTCAATAAAACAATGATCTTCTATTAATTCTTACATTCTTCTCCATCATACTGGGGCATTTTATAATCATCTTCTTTCATCATATGCAGGCAGGATTAGACAAACGATCTTTTCCTCAAATTTTGTTAATTCTCATTTAATCTTGTGATCTTTGTTTTCATTTCATTTGATTCACTTTTGGTTTGAGCAAATTTTCTTCAAGCTATTGCTCATCTCTGTCAAGTTTTAACAAATTTTTCAATCTTATTAAAATTTCATCTACCTTTATCTTTAAAATGTACCCTTTCAGGTTAAAGGATAAAACCTGATGCTTCCTATCAATGAGGTATTCTTCTTTGTTATTTCCCCCGTTCAGGACAAGGGGACAAAATCCTGAAAATCGACCACATGCAATTAAACTATGATGGTCCATTAATTTTTACCAAAGAATCTTTATTCCCTAGCTCATCTTTATAACCCAGTCCTCGCACTAGGGTATTTCTCAAAATCTTCAATCATATATTGAGCTCATTTGGAGGATCCGATCCTCGCACCAATAACTTTCTACATTCAGTCTTTTGATCAAAATCTTTTTCTTCCACAAAAATTCAAGTTCTGATCTAAATCTCCCAAAATTTGATGTATTTCAAAAGTTCCAGCTTCTTGCTGGTCAGGTATTTCAAATGTTCCAGCTTTTTGTTGGTCAGGTATTTCAAATGTTTCAGCTTTTCGCTGGTCAGGTATTTCCAAAAAGATCCAACACTTGTTGGTCATATATTTCAAACATTCCAGCTTCTTGCTGGTCAGGTATTTCAAACGTTCCAGCTTTTTGCTGGTCAAGTATTTCAAAAGATCCAACACTCGTTGGACATGTATTTCAAACATTCCAGCTTCTTGCTGGTCAGGTATTTCAAATGTTCCAGCTTTTTGCTGGTCAGGTATTTCCAAAAAGATCCAACACTTGTTGGTCATATATTTAAAACGTTCCAGCTTCTTGCTGGTCAGGTATTTCAAACGTTCCAGCCTTTTGCTGGTCAGGTATTTCAAAAAAAGATCCACCACTCGTTGGGCATGTATTTCAAACGTTTCAGCTTCTTGCTGGTCAGGTATTTCAAACGTTCCAGCTTTTTGCTGGTCAGATCCAACACTCGTTGGTTATGTATTTCAAACGTTCCAGCTTCTTGCTGGTCAAGTATTTCAAACGTTCCAGCTTTTTGCTGGTCAGGTATTTCAAAAGATCCAACACTCATTGGACATGTATTTCAAACGTTTCAGCTTCTTGTTGGTCAGGTATTTCAAATGTTTCAGCTTTTTGCTGGTCAGGTATTTCCAAAAAGATGCAACACTTGTTGGTCATATATTTAAAACATTCCAGTTTCTTGCTGGTCAGATATTTCAAACGTTCCAGCCTTTTGTTGGTCAGGTATTTCCAAAAAAGATCCAACACTCGTTGGACATGTATTTCAAACGTTCCAGCTGTTGCTGGTCAAGTATTTCAAACGTTCCAGCTTTTGCTGGTCAGGTATTTTAAAAGATCCAACACTCGTTGGACATGTATTTCAAATGTTCCAGTTATTGCTGGTCAAGTATTTCAAACGTCCCAGCTTTTCGTTGGTCATGTATTTCAAACGGTCCAGCTTTTGTTGGTAATGTATTCCCAAAAGACCCAGCGCTCGCTGACCATATATCTCAAAAAGTCCCAGCTCACAATTTTCGAGCTCCCAAATCAACCCATTCCATGAATCAAACCTTCAGGGTGTAATTTCTCCATTACCAAACCTTCGGGTTTCAAATCTCTCAAATCGATCATTTCCAAAACTTCATATCTCCAAACCTCTCAATTTTATCAAATTCTCCAACCTCCGGGTACAATGTTTATAACCAGTCGTGTATTTTTCAAAAGATCCAACACTCGTTGGTCATGTATTTCCAAAACGTCCAAGTTTTGCTGGTCAGGTATTTCAAAGGTTCCAGCTTTTGCTGGTCGGTTATTTCAAACGTTCCAGCTTTCGCTGGTCAGGTATTTCAAAAGATCTCAACATCTAGTTGTCATGTATTCCAAAAGGTTTCAGCTTTCGCTGGTCATGTATTTCAAAAGAGTTCCAGCTTCCGCTGGTCATGTATTTCAAAGGTTCCAGCTTTCGCTGGTCATGTATTTCAAAAGTCTCAGCTTTTGCTGGTCATGTATTTCCAAAATCGAAGATACAGCTAAAGGTCACATCAGGATCTATATTGAGTGAAGTATTTCACACAGAATTCGTGAAAACATTGCCAATTTGCTAAAAGCATTTGTTGATTATAAAAAAAATCTGACTACACAAAATAATTTCCTCAGATCACCTCTAGTATTCTTTCCAAAAAGGTGATTTTTTTTTGCGAAAAAGAGGTAAAATTCAAATCTTTTCATGTTGATCAACCAAAAGGATGTAAGAAATGTCCTCGATATGATCAATGGAAGAAATCTTCAATGATGTTGAAAAGCCAGAAGCGAATTGATATTGATCTTGGCTATGGTGCATGTTTAGAATGTCTTTTTGGCAATCAGGCAGTGGAAATATCCTAAGCTACCAAAAGAATCCACTCAACCCATATCTTCTCATTCATTTAAAGTTGTAATCAAATATCCGCAAAAGGGATCTCTCAACTATTGTCAAGATGAAGACGAATATGCGAGCTAGACCCCCGGGGCCAAAGAAGATTTGGATCATCTCCGAGATGAAGGAGTTTGTGAAGAATCCTTCCAGGGAAAGTTCATATCACCGTCAAGATGAAGGCAAGTGTGATGAACCTACCGAGAAACCCTAAAAGATATTTCATTTCTGCTATCATCTACAGACATTTTTAGCCAATATCAATAGAATCCCTGAGATAAAAGAAGGATCGGAACATCTCCAAGATGAAGGAGTTTGTGACGTACCCTTCCCTGAAAAAAGAGAGAAAAGTCAGGACCGATCCAAATGAATGATGATGTAAAAGCCCGAGAAAGTGCAATGACTCAAAAAGAGTGCAAGAGGATCATCATGGGAAAACACCCAGATATCAAACTGCCAAAGTTGCCAGAAGTCATCTCTTCTCATGCGAAATTCCTTTATAAATATCTTTTCATTACTTGCTTTTATGAAATTAAGAATATTTCTTATATTCTCATATCAGAGAAATGGATAGCTTCCTTGAAGAAAATCATCAACGCTAAAAATTTGAATCTGACTCTTAGAACTGAGGAGTTAACCTCATTTGGGGGGAAATACTCTAGGTAAAAGAAGAAATATCTTTGCACATACGTGCACATTTTCAAGCATTTGAATCAGCTACAATTTTATCTCATTGGCAAAATTTTCTAGCTATTTCAAGAATGAAATAAACATTCAATATCCATTTTTGATGCAACCTAGCGTTGTCTATATCTTCCAGAAGAGTTGCCTCACTCAGTTCAAGTATCTCTTCCTGTCCCATCACGGTTTCTTCAGTCAAGGATTCCGTATGGTGTTCCCACTCAGGTTAAGGGTCAAAACCTGAATTTTCTGCGAGAGGTCATTTGATTTCAAAAAGCTATTTCAGTCTCAGCAAATGAGACGCCCAAAATCATTCCTTTTTCCAAGCTTTAGGGAACCCTATCTTCTTCCTTTCGCAAACCCCTTTCGGATTTGTTCGTCCAAGTTCCAAAGGTCTCATTATGGTTTCTCTATTTGAGAAATCTGTATGGTAGATTTCCTATCCAGGTTAAGAGTTAACCTGGAACCTTGCTTCACGAGGTATCTTCCTTGCAGGTTTGGGTTAAACCTGAGTCTCGTTCCAACAAGATTCCTCGTTTGGATGAGATGTTTTCTTCCAGTCCCATCATGGCTCCTGTCCCATCGAGGAACCCATGCTTTGTGTATCCATCCAGGATAGGATCCTACTTGAGCTTCATTTCACGAGGCATTTTCCAAAAATGTCCCATCAAGGTCCTCATGTATTCCTTTCCTCATTTCAAATTCATCTTGATATATTTTTGTCCCATCCAGATTAAGGGCTAAACCGGAATCATTCCAAAAAGAGTATCTCGTCTCACTCATGAGACCTGGTCAAAATCCTGATTCTCCACCATTTCAGAATTTTCATCCAAAGTCCCATCACGATTTTCTCATTTCTATGATTTGATTACATTATCTTTAAGGATTTCGTCTCCCCAAAACCATTCAGGATAAGGTTCTAAGCCTGAGAAGCCTTATTTTCAAAATAATTCTTCCACACCCAGTTCAGATATGCTGACTGGGGCATTTTCAAAATTTGGAGTGTTGTCTTTGCCATTAAGCTCGGCTTTCAACCGGCTTAGTATCAAAGAGGGGCATCCGTGAACACCCCAAATTTTTCAAGATTTTATAAAATGACCCTTTTGCCCCCAACCCCATTTTCTGAGAAAATCAAGTCATTCTTCATATTTTCTGAACTAAATTCCATAATGGAATATTCAAAATTAATTCCGGATCCAAATCCAGTACTTTAAATCCATATTTTCTCAAAATCCGAATCCAAACCCATTTCTGAAGAAATTTTCTCAAAATAGCTTTTAAATTCTCAGAAAAATTCCCTTTTGTAAATATTTTTACAAAAACACAAAAAAAATCAATTTTAATCTTTATTCTCCCGTAAAACTTTAGGATTTTATTCCAAAAATACAAAAAATAGAAGAATAACATAAAAAAACCAAAAAAAATGGGAAAAATTACAAGAAAAATGAAGGATTTTTAAGCCTTTTAAAGCCATTTTGCCGAAAACCTCATTTTCAAAACCATTTTATAAAAATTATCTAAAAAGGGGACCTCTTTTATGAAAAATTAAAAAAACATAACAGACTCTCTCCCGCGCCTCTCTTCTCCTCTCTCCATTGTCCGATCTGCAACAGCCTGCCTGTTCCTCCACCCTCAATCTTCAATGACATCCCTCTCGAATCCTCCATGGCACCTTTAAGCAGGGACCTCCACCACTTCTCGAGGGCATCTCTTATAATCCATGAACTTCATCCAGCTTTTCATCGATATTTCTTCTGATCGACGCTTCTTTTGAGAGAAATACCCATTACAATCCGCCATCATCGAGGATAAGAAGAAGAATCCCTCTGCAAATTATTCCTTCTGCTGTCGCCCGTAAGGAATTCAGTTATCTGCAAACAAGAATTCGAACGGTCCGCAACATCCAGGAGGTGTTGCTCCTCTCTTCCTAAATTCCTGCTTCAACTAAAAAAATCCGTCCAGAAATAATTTAGAGGAGGGTTCATCGCTTTGCTTGGATCTGCTTACCAACCAACTGAAGAGTACTCTGGTTGGAGAGAATCGACTGAGAGTTCTACTTACCCTCATTGAGAAACTTCTGATTAAAGGCAAAATACCTTATTTCCTTTTGTTGTTTTTGTTGCTTGTTGCTAAATAATCTTCTAGATGACTGTTTGAACATCAAGTTATTAGCTCTTAATATCCTTTCCAGTTATTGTTGGTAACTTGTTGAGTGCTGTAAGCACCATTCCAGTAAGTACTTTGTTCAGTACCTGACCAGACCAATTCCACTCTGGGAATGGAATGCATAGTTGATTCAGGTGCTGCTCTGGTTTTGCCATTAAAACCATGAAAAATTGCAATAATAAGGTCATGGATATATATTTGGAGTTTGCAGGCAATTTTCAATAGGGTAAAAAGTGAAGTTCATATCTTCATTTGTCAAAAAAAATAAAAAAGGTATTAAGTGGTGTTGATTAGGGAGTTGGTGGTATACCAAATGTCTGTAAGAGGGTTTGAGTTTCACACTAAGGAATCCCCACACGCCATTACGAAGTTGGTAGATGGGTCATCAGCGTCTCATCTAGACAATCTTGAACTACAACTGTGAAAAACACTGGAAATGCTTACACAAAGGAGAGATGGAGCTCCTATAATCCTTCGTTGACAGGAGAATTAAGCATATCATATCAATCTTACTGATAAAACACATTCACTGTTTATCTCTGCGACATCCTCTTTATATTTCAGAATTAATTGATGTTGTTGAGACATATGTTGATAAAGCAATGGAAAAGTTTGTTAAAGTTCATGTGCATAGCAACCTCCGTATGTTCAACATGTGCTTCCATTCATATCGATGAAATTTCCACCTGTTTCCATCTTTTTGCAAAATATCATAGCATCGTTTTATACAACATTACTTCATCCTGTGTCATATTACTTGAAATTCTTGTATATAGTTCTTTGTGTATGATCCTCTGTATATACTTTCATGGCATATATATAAGTTCTTGTGTATTACCTCCTGTATTTCGCCTGCCATGTTATTTTTTCTTTTTTAGCATATCTGTACATAATCCCCTTTCCTTTAGTCTTCCAGTTATCACCGGCTGGAGATGGAAGAATATTACTTAAAGGTAGTTCACACACAACCCCAGCCACACTCTGTACATCACCTGCTATAATCTTCACAGCAGCACTGGAACAATCCATCTTACCATACCGTAACTGCCAACAATCCACCCATCAACATTAGTAAAGTCCGTGTTTGCAATATATATCCCCACAGTTGCTCGCGCGGCTTAGCCTACCCACTTACACACCAACCTACACTGTTGCTCCTCACCTCCTAACCATGCCTCGTGCATAATACAGCATGCCTTACTGGCAATAACCCCCACCACCTTCAACACTGATTTTTGGCCTTGATTACCCATCTTACGATCAGCACAATAGTTGATAAAATGCACAGTGGAAAGGTTTTTACATCCTCTACTATCACTAAAGTTACAGTTGTGCAGTATCTATCTTCATTTTTGGGTCACAAGTTCACACCAAACAGTCCTTCTGTTGTTTGATATTTATCACAATTATCCATTGTAGTCACTATCTGTAACATTCACTGCCCACAACAGCACCTTGCTGCGCCCCTCCATTCCATTTCCCAGCTGCCTTCAGTCTTAAAATACATTCCAGCCGATTACTACCAGCATCAATGAGCTTATATCGACCAACCACCAGCACTTCATGTTTCACCATACCTAGAGTTCCCTTTTCAGCTGCTACAACACCTTTACACCTACTGCTCCTTTTAGTTGCAATGATGGAGTTGAGATTATTCCTCACAATGAGGTAAAATATGTTGGAGAGGCCTGTAAAAGAATGCTACAATTCCAGATTTAGGAAATTTTAGGTGCTTTAGCTACAAGGTTTTTCACATATCTCATATTTATTACCATATACAAGTATATACATATATATGTAGGCATGTTGGTATATATGTCATCTTTCTTCTTTCCATCATAAACATCTTGGTATATGAGCCTTTTTACCATTGATATTCATATGATATGTATAACTTACTTCTATTTCCATGCTAACCAAGTTGTTTTGCAGGAAATATGTAGATAAAGTCATTATTCGGAATTGTAAATTTGATTTTATGTGTTGTAATAGCTAGATTTAAATGAGAATTTACATTCCTTGCTTTAGGTGGAATGAATGAGCATTGCAAATATCATGAATTACTTGTTTTCATGCATTTTGGCCTTTATTTCTCAAATTCTCACAATGGTGAAACACGAATGACACGTGCATCATTTCGTAAGAGATAAATTAATCCTAAGTTGATGATTTACATCAACGGCCATAGTCGGGATGTAAACAAGACTTAGAATTTTTACCTTTTATGAAATAACACTGGATCCACACTGGATCCCTCTTTTCAAAACCATCATATTTTCTTTAAATATTTTTTTTCTTTTATCAGAATTTAATCTAAAATTAATTCAATATATATACCAATGGCCATAGTCAGAGTATATTGAGAATTAATTTCATTTTAAAACCTGTAAAAGCAGCAAAAAAATGGATTTTATTCTTCACTTGAATTTAAAATGTGGTTATTATATAATATATTCAATGACCATAGTCAGAGATATATTATATCTTCAACCTCATTCTTAATTCACTTAAAGAATGAAATAGCTTTTCAAAAACCAATTTCAAATTCTTTAAATTCATTCATCATTCAGGATAGAATTGCATCATATTTTCAAAATTCTTTTCAAAAACCCAAGTGATTTTGAACATCTTTTCTTCAATTTCTACTTCAAACTCATCAATCCTATCTCCTCTTCAAAGTCCAAATTTTGAGTTTGAAACCAAATTCAAAGTTCAAATTTTGAAAATTCTTGATTCATTTTCTAAATTCCAAATTCAAGTTTCAAATTCAAAGTCCAATTTGACTTTGAAATTCATCCTCAAATCAATTTTGAAATTCCAAAAACCAAAGTTAAATACTAATCTCAACTTGGATCCAAATTTCCAAGTATGAACCCAATTCTACTTTGGATCTCAGACTTCAGATCCGATTCCATTCTAGGATCTAGAACCCAATTCTATTTTGGATCTCAGATTTCAGATCCAAAAATCTATTCTAGGGTCCAGATTCCAATTCTACTTTGGATCTAAGATTTCAGATCCAATTCCATTCTAGGATCCAGAACCCAATTCCCCTTTGGATCTCAGATCTTAGATCCAATTCCATTTAAAAATCAGAATCCAATTTCATCTTGGATCCCAGAATTCAGATCCAATTCCCACCTCGGATTCTAAATCCAGAATTCTATTTTAAATCTCAACTCTATTTAGAATCCAAACTTTGGATTCAAATTCCATCTTGAAATTCCAGATTTTAAAATCAACTTCTATTTCCAATTTCAAATCCTTAAATCCAATTCCATTTCATCCTAACTTTCAAATCAATCCCATCTTTTCCAAATCTATTTATATTTCCTAAATTTTCTTCTGATTTCAAAACTTCAAAGCTAGAATTCAATTCAATTTTCAAACATTCATCCAAAATTCTAAATTCAAAGTCCATTTATGACTTTGAAATTTCCTTTCTTCTTCTTTTATCTTAAATTCAAAATCATTCCTTTCAAAATCCAGATTTATTTTCCCAAGCTCTGATTATTTCAAAAACTTAGAACTTTAAATCTTAAGTTCTGAGTTAAAAATCATTTCTTCACTCTATTTTTATCAAAAACACTTGGAGATTTCCAAAATCAATTTTTCAAAAAGAGCATATATCTTTGCATTCGCACAAGCATGATTCTTTGTGCATTTAGACTTAGAATAAATTCTTAGATAATTTCTTAGCGAAGCAAAAGGCATGAATTCAACCCTTGGTTCGATTACCCCTGGTAAAGACGCCAGGAACGGTCGAACCTCGTACCGACGAGCGGATCCGTCTCCCAGTTTTCCCGCAAATATTTCAAAAATGGAGGCGAGTTATTTTCTTAAATATTTTCAAAATTATGTTCAAGTGATACCCCGCAAAAAGAATTCCTCTTTTCTCTTCTCTTCTTTCTTTTCTCTTCTCTCTTTCTTTCTGTCTTATATTCTCTCCCTTCAAAAAGGAGGAAATAGAGGCTGAAAAGGAAAAGAGAAGGAAGAGAGAGAAACCACAAGAGAGGAAAAAATTTTGCGATGATCACAGCAACATACTACCGATTTGTGAGATATTGTTTTATTTGTTAATATCGATTTGTAAGCTATTATGCTGAATTTTCGTATCGATTTGTAATATATATTATGCGATATGTATATCGATTTGTAAGATATTATGTGTTTTATAGTGTCGATTTGTAAGCTATTATGCTGAATTGCCGTATCGATTTGTAATATATTATGCAATATATATATATCGATTTGTAAGATATTATGTGTTTTCTAGTATCGATTTGTAAGATATTTGTAGTATGATTTTAAAACGTGTACGTGCAGAAATACATTTTTGCATGCTTGCGGTGGCGATTTGTGTATTCAAATCGCTAGTCATTTAGCGATTTCTATTGAAATCGCTTCACAATGTCGTATATATAATTAAATCGTTTTCATGTGAATCGCTATCGTCAACACATATACATGATAAATCATTTCTTTTATTGGCATGGTAAATAACAACTCGATGCATAGTATAAGCAAATAACAAATCATTGTTGATTTTATATTATGATTCATTCAATCATTTCTTTGACTTGCTTAACCTTATCGGTATCTGTTGTTATATACATCTTAAATAAATCGTAGTAAACATATGCGCTGGCTAACGCAAATTGATATCTTGCTTATGACAATGGTGAGCTTATCATCTAGTTGCAGTGAAGATGTTGTATCTCAATCATTGAAAAGTTATGGAGAAGTGAACATTTGTACTAATGACACACCTGAAGAAGTGAATATATGCACTAATGATGCACATGATAAGAAGGGTGCGGACATTGGATTCACTCTTGACTTGAATATTCTACCACAAGAAATGCAATTCGATAATGAGGTAGACGATCATGACAGTACACTTGATAAAGGTGCAGGCATTGAGAATGCACATGATAGTACACTTGACTCTATTTTTGTAGTAGGAATGCAGTTTAATAATGAGGAAGCTACATATAAATTTTACAATGATTATGCCTTAAAACTTGGCTTCAGTGTTAGAAGGTATTCTTGGTCAAAAAATGCACATGATGTCATGGTGAGAAATACATATATTTGCTCTAAGGTTGGAAGAAGTCAAGTGGAAATCCAACAAGGAGCAAGCCAAATTCAAGATGTGGATGTCCAGCTAGAATGGTGTTATGAAGACTTCCGAATGAGAAATATATAGTTTGTACTTTAATCAGTGATCATAACCATAAATTAGCAGCTTCATTTATGACTCCTATGTTAAGGTCATATCGTAAAGTAACTGAAGCGCATGCTGCAATTGCTGAAATAGCTGATAGCACCAGCATTATACCAAGGAAGACATATAATTTGTGCGCACACATAGATGGTGGTCGCGAGAATTTGTCATTCACACCTATGGATTTAAGAAACCACTTGAGAAGGAAGAGGAAAGATAATATGAAGAATGGAGAAATATGTTCTTTGGTTGATTACTTACAGAAGAAATCAAGCAATGACCCTCGTTTCTTTAGTGCAATGCAACTGTATGAAGATGGATATGCTGTGAATATGTTTTGGGCAAATTCAAAGTCAAGAATAGATTATGAATGCTTCAATGATGTGCTTGTTTTTTATACGACAGTGAAGATTAATACTGAACAGTGGCCATTTGCGCAGTTTATCAGAGTGAACCATCACTCATAGAGTTGTATATTAGGCAACATTTTTTTGTATGGCCAGACTAAGGAAAGCTTTGAATGGTTGTCCAGAGTATTTACATAGGCAATAAATGGGAAGCAACCTGAAGTTGTACTTACAGATGGTGATCATGCAATTGCGATTGCAGTGTCTCATGTATGGTCAGATGCACATCATTGCCTATGTTTGTGGCATATCTTTCAAAATGCAACAAAGAATATAAGACACATATTTAATCAAAAGATAGGGCTTGACAAAAATTTTATAAGGTGTGTACTTGAGAGCGTAGACGAGGTCACCTTTATGCTTGATTGGGAAGAAATAATTCAGATGTACGACCTTAAAGACTGTGTGTGGTTACAAAATTTATATGCAGACAAAAAGAAGTGGGCATTGTCATAACAATACTTTTGTGCAAGTATGATAAGCACACAAAGAGATGAATTTATGCATGCCACACTGAAAAAAACCTTGTATTTATGTTTAACAATGTTTCACTTCATGAAATAATATAAATTATTTGTAGACGGTCTTAGACAAAATGAGCTTGAACAAGATGTGAAATGCTTCAATACACACCCTGTAACTTTGGGCATGAAAATATTGATGCGACCTACATATCTATATACACTAACTGTATTTGAATAGAATAAGAAGAAGGTTATACAGGTCATGAATTGCAACATAGAAGGACGTGTGCAAACTAAGAATATGCACAAATACCATATTGTATGGGAGGGCGAAGAGCATCCGAAAAGGCAATGAGCACATGTTACGTACAATGTTGAGAATAGAACAGTTGAATGTACGTGCAAAATATATGAATTCAAAGGTATTTTATGTTGTCATACATTAAAGACACTTAATCAAGAGAAGATACAAGAAATACATGAGTCATATTTAATGCGAACATGGATAAGACAAACAAAGATTGAACTGTTGGATACAAATGATGTCAGTCAATCTGGTGTTGATGAGAAGTGCCATATATTCTCCCATTACCAACAACTATGTAGGTCACTTATGATTGTTGCAGATTTGGCATCAAAAAGTGAAGAAGCTTATGTATGCATGAGAAAAATGTCAAGGGAGTTACTTGAAAATGTGCAGATAATTCACCATCAGTCCGTTGCAGCTCATGAAGGTCAGTCCAAGAAAATGAGAGCAAACAACGGAGGTGAAAATCATGCTTCTCTTGACACTCATGAGAAGTTGCGCCGAAGTGTAAACATCATCTTTAATAAACCAGGAGTCAATGTTGTAGATTATGATGGAAAAATTCACCTAGAAAAGGGTATAAAAAAAAACCTACCTCTGATCGCAGTTGTCGGAGGACAAGGGGTGCACTAGAATTGGTTGGCAAGAAAAGGTCTAAGAAACAACCAACCCCTAAGCAAAAGCAACCAAGCCCTTTGCATGAACAGATATGTAATACATTATATTGCTTCCCATGTAAATTACATTACGTGCAGCTTATCAATATCTAACTTGTGTAATTTTCAACATGCAGCAATACCCTATAGACGTGTACTACAACGTTGGAACCTCCAATCCTCCCAACCAGTTTGAGTGGAATGATAACATCAGTTTTACAAGTCTTTTGGTATGTAATCAATATTGGGAGGATGTTTGCATTTCTTGTGAAACTTAATGTAGTGTCTTATATTGTTCTGTTTCATGACAGACTCAGTTCAATTCAAATGTGAGCTATGGAACACAAGAATCACGTGTGAATTCTGTTTAATAATGTATCATTCACATGTATAAATTATTGTAATATGTATCCTTCACATGTATACATTATTGTTTCATCTAGCCTACGAAGTTATAATTTTGATATCGTAGGTAAATCGCCATTGTTCAATGTTTATATCATTAGTAAAAATCATTGTCTCATCTAGCCTTCACATATACAAATCGTTATACATATATTGTAGTTGAATTGTTGCATAAAAAGTTGTTATGTAAATAAATTGTCCTAAAAGTAAAAAGTTGTTACATTTACTACCTGTGCATAATCGTTGTTAAATTGTTGTAGCTTAATTTTTATACCATTAGTAAATCGCCTCTATGGTGATTTATTTAGTATATAAATCGTTATACCATGTAGTGTCCTATCGCCTCTATGCCTAATCACTATTTAGACGTGGGTTTGTTACTGGTGATGATATTTATTTTCTTTGATGATGATGGTCATGTATTGTATATAATCCAAACTATTGGTCATGATGTATTGTAACTAAATACTAATATTTTTTGTAAATGAATGTGGTTGTAAATCATGTGGATTTATAGTTAAGAAGTTATCATGAAAATGGTCTTTATGAACGAAATCGATTTGTATTTAAGAAGTTAACACGATTTGTATCATTGAAGTTACCTCAATTTGTACTTTACTAATTCAAAATGAGACATCAATTTGTACCGTTGAAACAATCATTGTGTAAATTGCGATAGAAAATATCGTTGACATAGACATAGCCCATAAAAGCAAATCATGATAGCACGTAGCCTTCATACGTACAAATCGTTTCAACCTTTTATCAATCATTGTGTAAATCACGATAGGAAGACCGTAAAAGCAAATCATAATTTTTACTGTATACAACGCTAATCACTTTTACAGTTTTTATTTACAAAGGCCGAACATTACAATGATTTGTTTAGTGTCACTAGTGTTTTACACTTATTAAAAAAAGAATTATACATTTATAGATGTCCTATTGCGATTTACAACCACAAACATTTCATAGATACATCGTTACCAATGGTTTGACTTAGATAAAATACATGACCATCATCATCACTGACCCGACCCGTTGTCGAGGTCTAAAACCCTAATCTATTTAACCTTTCTTCCTCTTTTCTACGGCAACACAACTTTTTCATCTTCTTATTCTTTTTTCTCCTCCGCTTTCATCTTTAGCTTCTTCTTCTTTGTATTTTTTTTCTTCTTCTTCAATCATTGCCGTGATAGGACACTTTCTATATAACTATAGAATGTTACATTACAACAAAAAATTATAACTGGTTGCAAGCCAATCAATATCAAGCAATTCGTGATAGCACGTAGCCTTCATATGTACAAATCGTTTCAGCCTTTTATCAATCATTGTTTAAACTGCGATAGAAAGATAGCTCGTAAAAGCAAAACACTTCTTCGATTTTTATTTATGAAGGCCAAACATTACAACGATTTGTTTAGTGGCACTTATGTAAATCGTGATACGACATATCATTCACATAGACAAAGCTCGTAAAGGGAAATCACAATAGGATATTCAAACGGATTTTGTGGGATGGAATGCATTCAATTGAATTGATGGGTTTAAGTGGGGGAGTGATTAGATTGGGTTGGTTGTGAGACCCATTTAGCTCTCATCAAATCCAAACTCAATCTAAACTATTATATATATATATATATATAATAGAGACACACACACACATACATATATATATATACATATATATATATATATATATATATATATATATATATATTATTTAAATTTATTTGAGTCTCAAATGAACCTAATAATATAGGATATTTAAATAGGATCCATTTGGAATTTAGATAGATCCAAAACTTATTATATTCTAGTAGTATCTATTTGGGTCTCGAATTGAATTTAGCTCACAGTACACTAAAAAGATTCATTTAGATCATAAGTGAATCCAAATATGTGTTTCTTAGTAGGATCTATTTGGGTCTCGAATTGATATCAGATCCAAACAAATTCATTTTACCTTCATGAGATCCATTTAGGTCTCAAGTAGATCCAAAAGCCTTATTTACTTATTGGAATCTAATTGGAATCTAATTGGATCTCCAAATGGGTCTAAATGTTAATTTACAAAATGGAATCTAATTGAGTCTTCAAGTAGATTAGATATCTTATTTTCTTAGTAGGATCCAATTTTGTCTCTAAATGGATCTAAAATAGTTTTTACATTAGATTAGATTTATTTGGGTCTTAAATGGATCCAAATCTCTTATAGGTCCAATCCAATCCTTGATCTGAGTCTAAACTCTTTCCATATCCATGATGGTCATTTATTGTACCTAAGTCAAACTATTGGTCATGATGTATTGTAACTAAATACTCATATTTTTTGTAAATGATTATGGTTGTAAATTACATCAATTTGTAGTTATGAAGTTACTGCGACAATGATATGTCTTTATGAAGTGATATCGATTTGTATTTATGAAGTTACTTCGATTTGTAGTGTACTACGTCTAAATATCATGTCAATTTGTTTATTATTTTTCCTTTCTACCTTTTATGAATCAGTTATTGTGTAAATCACGATACGCCATATCGTTCACATAGACAAAGCTTCTTAAGTACAAATCGACATGATTTACAACCATATTCATTTACAAAAAATATTAGTATTTAGTTACAATACATCATGACCAATGGTTTGGCTTAGATAAAATAAATGACCATCATCATCTGCGATAACGATATGTCTTTGTTTATCTTTGTGAACAATATCGATATGTAATATCGTGATTTACTCATATTGGTTTGCAACTGTTACTAAAATATTATGAACAAACAATGATATCGATTTGTACATAAATCAATTTTTACTTTACTAAGTCTAAACATCATGTCGATTTGTGTACACGTGCGTAAAACCCTAGTATATGTAAAACCCTAATATAGATCTGTGTAAAACTCTATTCTATGTAAAACCCTACCCGGCCCGACCCGTTGTCGAGGTCTAAAACCCTAATCTATTTAACCTCTCTTCTTCTTTTCTGTGGCAATGCAACTTCTTCTTCTTCTTTCTCCTCGGTCTTCTTCTTCTTCTTCTTCTTCTTCTTCTTCTTCCTTGTATTTTTTTTCTTCTTTATTCTTTTGTGTTCTTTCTACCTATGCTTGATAGATGGGGTTTGATGCTGATAACGTAGTTGTTTCACGTCGTGTGAAAAGATCTGTATAATCTTTAATGATGATTATGATGGTTAGCTTTTATGTATACATCGATATACCTATGACACATACGACTGTGCATATTTGTCGTGAAGTATATCGAAGTTTATGTAGAATATAACGACCATAATCATCCTTAATCATTGCCGTCATACCGGAGCAAGCACATATATTCTGCATGATAGACAGGGGGTGATGCTGATGACCATCTATTCGATCTATTCCTACTGTTGGACCCTCCATCGTTCGCAAACCATACTTCACAGTTGGAAAAATATTTGCCTAATCTTCGATATACTTCAAGAGAAATATGTTGCAGTCGTGCGAGCATTATTTTATCCACGTGTTGGTATCTCATATAATCTGCAACTTCGAAGCTTTCTGCACTAGCAATCTGTATTTCATGCACACCTGGATTGCAATCGAAGCACATCACTATTTGGACATGGGTTTGATACTGGTGATGATATCTGTTTTCTTTGATGATGATGGTCATGTATTGTATCTAAGCCAAACCATTGGTCATGATGTATTGTAACTAAATACAAATATTTTTTGTAAATGAATGTGGTTGTAAATCATGTGGATTTGTAGTTAAGAAGTTACCGCGAAAATGATATATCTTTGTTTGTCTTTGTGAACGAAATCGATTTGTATTTAAGAAGTTAACTTGATTTGTATCGTTGAAGTTACCTCAATTTTTACTTTACTAATTCTAAACGGGGCGTCGATTTGTATCGTTGAAACAATCATTTTATAAATCGCAATAGGAAATATTGTTGACATAGACATAGCCCGTAAAAGCAAATCGCAATAGCACATAGCCTTTATATGTACAAATCGTTTCAACCTTTAATCAATCATTATGTAAATCACAATATAAAGACTGTAAAAGCAAATCATAATTTTCACTATACACAATGCTAATCGCTTTTATGATTTTTATTTACGAAGGTTGAACATTACAATGATTTGTTCAGTGGCACTAGTGTTTTACACTTATTGAAAAAAAATTATATATTGATAAAATTTCATGAAATATTATGAACCAAATATAGAGTATCAAATGTTACTTAAATCAATTTATACTTTACTAATTATAGAATGTCCTATCCTGATTTACAACCACAAATGTTTCATAGATACATTGTGACCAATGGTTTGACTTAGATACAACACATGACCATCATCATCACTGATCTGACCCATTGTTCAGGTCTAAAACCCTAATCTATTTAACCTCTCTTCCTCTTTTCTGTGGCAGTGCGACTTCTTCTTCTTCTTTTTTCTACGCCGCCTTATCTTCTTCTTCTTCTTCTTCAATCGTTGTCACCATACCAGAGCAAGCACAAATATTTTGCATGATAGACAAGAAGTGATGTTGATGATCATCTATTTGATCTATTTCTACTGTTGGACCCTCCATCGTTCATAAACCATCCTTTACAGTTGAAAAAATATTTGTGTAATCTTCGATATACTTCATGACAAATATGCTATAGTCGTGCGACTTCATCTTCTCTGCCTCTTGGGATCCCATACCTTATGCAACTTCATCAGCTCTGCCTCGAAGCTTTTTGCACTAGCCTATAGGCATGAACGAAGGGCTTGGTTGTCTGTTGGTCATGCGAAGCCTTATATATGCTGAATCTAAAACAAACGAGTTAACCACGACTGTGACGTATTTGTCATAAAGTATATCAAAGTTTATACAAAATATAACAATGACAAATATGCTACAGTCGTGTGGTTTAATCTTCTCTGCTATAGAAACATATCGATGAAGTTACCTCTATTTGTATCCTTGATGTTACCTCGATGAAGTTAGCTCAATTTGTATCGTTGATGTTACCTTAATTTGTAGTTTACTAAGTCTAAACATTGTGTCGATTTGTTTATTGTTTTTCTTTTTTGCCTTGTATGAATCAATCATTGTATAAATCACGATAGGGCATATCGTTCACATAGACAAAGCACATAAAAGCAATTCACGATAAGACAAATACTATTGTTCTATGAAACTTAAAGAATTATGGTTGTAAGTCGATTTGTATTTATCAAGTTACCTAGATTTGTAATTTATCCATAAACATCATATCGATTTGTTTTTTCTTTCTCTTTTTTGCCAGATAGTATCCTATAGTGATTTACACAATGATGTTTATGTCACGTGACAACAATTTTCATTTGCTACAAATAACAGTCTAACCTATTGACGTGTTCGGTCAAATCAGAGTAATTATTGAATTTTTATTTCAAACCAAAGAGATTTACATAATTTGTATACATAGTCTTATAAAAATTGTATATGGTCTTACAAAATTTGTATACACAATCTACAAAACCTGTTACAAATCTTTGTACATCATATTACTCGTGGGGAGTTGCGTCGTTCATTGCCTTCGAGGTATTCTTTCTGTTTGAGATTTTTTCTCTTCCGCAATCAGAAACTCCACCAATTTTTTGCATAGTTTTGTGCAGAATCTTGGTATATTATCCTACAACAAAAAGGTAATGTGAGACCAATATATAAATTGAGTCTCCAATAATATAGGATAATAAAACATGTTTAAGTGTAAATCATACAACATTGAAATCAGGTTGTTGTCAATTATACATTGCTTCAATATACTTTATTACGAATATGCTACAATCGACACCATTATTTTGTAAAGGAGAATTGTGTGCACAGTGAAACCGCCATTCGCTAATGTCGACACCCAAGACTTCTTTGACGAATCCCTGAACCCTAAATCCTATACTTAATATATATATTAAGTAGGATCCATTTGAAATTTAGATAGATCCAAAACTTAAACCCTGAACCCCAAATGCCAAACCCTGAACCCTTAACCGTAACGCCTAAACTATAAATCCTAAACACTAAACCCTTAAAACCCAAAAACCTAAACCCTAAAATCTAAAACCCTAAACTCTAAACCCTAAAGCCTAAATTATAAACTCTAAACCATAAGCCCTAAATCCTAAATCCTAAACCCTAAGCCCTAAACCCTAAACCTCTAAAACGTTAAACCCTAAACCGCAAACCCCAAACCCTGAACCCGAAACCCTAAACCCCTAAAACTTAAACCCTAAACCCCTAAAGTGAGACCAATATATAAATTGATTCTCCAATAATATAGGATAATAAAACATGTTTAAGTGTAAATCATACAACATTGAAATCAGGTTGTTGTCTATTGTATATTGCTTCAATATACTTCATTACGAATATGCCACAATCGACACCATTATTTTGTAAATGAGAATCGTGTGCACAGTGAAACCTCCATTCACTAATGTCGACACCCAAGACTTCTTTGACAAATCTCTGAACCCTAAATCCTATACTTAATATATATATATATAGGATCCATTTGAAATTTAGATAGATCCAAAACTTAAACCCTAAACCCCAAACGCCAAACCCTGAACCCTTAACCCTAACGCCTAAACTATAAATCCTAAACACTAAACCCTTAAAACCCAAAAACCTAAACCCTAAACCCTAAAATCTAAAACCCTAAACTCTAAACCCTAAAGCCTAAATTATAAACTCTAAACCCTAAGCCCTAAATCCTAAATCCTAAACCCTAAGCCCTAAACCTCTAAAACGTTAAACCCTAAACCGCAAACCCCAAACCCTGAACCCGAAACCCTAAACCCCTAAAACTTAAACCCTAAACCCCTACAGTGAGACCAATATATAAATTGAGTCTCCAATAATATAGGATAATAAAACATGTTTAAGTGTAAATCATACAACACTGAAATCAGGTTGTTGTCAATTGTATATTGCTTCAATATACTTCATTACGAATATGCTACAATCGACACCATTATTTTGTAAAGCAGAATCGTGTGCACAGTGAAACCTCCATTCGCCAATGTCGACACCCAAGACTTCTTTGACGAATCCCTGAACCCTAAATCCTATACTTATATATATATATATATATATATATATATATATATATATATATATATATATATATATATATATATATATATATATATATATATATTAAGTAGGATCCATTTGAAATTTAGATAGATCCAAAACTTAAACCCTAAACCCTAAACCCCAAACGCCAAACCCTGAACCCTTAACGCTAACGCCTAAACTATAAATCCTAAACACTAAACCCTTAAAACCCAAAAACCTAAACCCTAAAATCTAAAACCCTAAACTCTAAACCCTAAAGCCTAAATTATAAACTTTAAACCCTAAACCCTAAACCCTAAACCTCTAAAACCTTAAACCCTAAACCGCAAACCCCAAACCCTGAACCCAAAACCCTAAACCCCTAAACCTTAAACCCTAAACCCCTAAAACCCTAAACCGCAAACCCCAAACCCTGAACCCTAAAGCCTAAACCCTAAATCCTATACCCTAAAACTGAAACCCTAAACTGTAAACCTCAAATCCTGAACCCTAAACCCTAAAGCCTAAACTATAAACCCTAAACCCTAAACGATATGTCTTTGTGAATGATATCGATATATAAAATAGCAATTTACTCATATCGATTTGCAATTGTTACTGCGACAACGATATCGATATGTAATATTGTGATTTACTCATATCGGTTTGCAACTGTTACTAAAATATTATGAACCAAACAGTGAAATCGATTTGCAACTGTTGCTTAAATTGGTATCAAGTTGTAAATCGATTTGTATTTATGAAGTTACCTCGATTTGTACTTTACTAAGTCTAAACATCATTCACATAGACAATGCTCATAAAAGCAAATTGCGATAGGACAACAAAGGATTTTTACACTTATAGAATGTCATATTACACAAAAGAATTATAGAATTACAACAAAGAATTACAGAATTATAAAAAATAATTATTGGGACATCGATTTGTATTTATAAAGTTACTACGACAACAATATATCTTTGTTTGTATTTATGAACAATATCGATATGTAATATCGCTATTTACTCATATCGGTTTGCAACTGTTACTAAAATATTGTGAACAAAACAATGAAATTGATTTGCAACTGTTACTTAAATCGGTCTCAAGTTGTAAATCCTATTGTAAACGAAACAATAAAATCGATTTTTACTTAAGTAAGTCTAAACCTATCATGATAGAACATATTATTCACATAGACAAAGCTCGTAAACACAAATCGTGATAGAACATCATTTCCGCTTTATGTCCGCAGCTCTACAGACCATGATAAAATACTTCTATAAAAAAAAGTTGTGGTCTCTTATAGAAAGAACTATATAATTATTGAATGTTACGTTACAACAAAGAAATATAACTGGTTGCAAGTCAATCGGTATCAAGCAAATCGCGATAGCACGTAGCCTTCATACGTACAAATCGTTTCAGTCTTTTATCAATCATTGTGTAAATTGCGATAGGAAGACAGCTCGTAAAAGCAAATCATATTTTCCGCAGTACACAATGCTAAACGCTTCTTCGATTTTTTTTTATGAAGGTTGAACACTACAACGATTTGTTCAATGGCACTTGTGTGTTACACTTATTAAAAAAAGAATTATACATTTATAGAATGTCACATTATAAAAAAGAATTATAGAATTACAATAAAGAATTATAGAATTATAACAAATAATTATTGGGATAAAAAAATCACAAAATGTTTCTTCAGTGGCACTTGACGACTCATATGGACTATGACATACAAATCGTCTCTTTCTTTTTCTTGGTGGACTCTCTTTCCTCGGTGGCCTTTTGATTCCCTCGATCTTATTAGAACCACTGGTAATCATTTCTACCAGTGTACCATATTGTGACCAAATTTGTCTCCCCAAATTCTTCACCTGCTTTTTTAACTCCTTATTCTCCCTCTCCAACATCTCTAACCTTGTGGCAGAGACTACATTCTTTTTTGTGAGCTGTGTTCACTCCTCATCGTGTACTGCAACTGAGGGAATCGTTGTTGTAGTCGGAGAGAAATGCTGGATGTTTTTTCTATGTTGGGAGACAACATGATGGGGAATAGGAGGGATGCATGGGTTCCCAATATTTCCATGTTGCTTCTTCTTAATCTCTAGATTTCGATGCATGGGTTCTCAATATTTTTTTAAAATAGTTGGAGTCATATTGTCATTCTTTATAATCATATGCTATGGCACGAACACCTTCTTTGTACCAGCTATCCAATTGTTTCCTGAAGTGTTTGTGCTAATTCACGTTCCTGGCCCCACCACTATTCATCATCCTTCTCACTTTCATAGGCTGTTTTGGGGTAGACTGTCCCAAGCCAGCTTCAAGGAGAACTCAATTTTCATGTTGCAACTCGGCTTCAAATTTGCTAAATAGCCAAATATCGCAACCACACAGTCTCACAGCCTCAACAACAATCTCTTGGTCCTCGTCCTCCCCATCTCCATACAGTGTCCACACAACCTGTACATTGGAGATTGTGGTTTAGGTATAGACATAATTATTCATGCTAATAAATGCTAAATATTAAAATGATTTATAATAATGAGTGCTAAATATATTAAAACAACGGTTACTAATGAGAGATTTGTATTAAAATGATTTACACTAATGAATGCTATATATTACAATGATTTACAATAATGAATGCTAAATGCTAAAACGATAACGCTTTGTACTAACAAAGATAAATTTTTGCAACAATCATTACTTAAGAATGCTAAAGATTACAATGATTTACACTAATGAAAGTTAAATGCTAAAGCGATAACAATTTGTACTAAGGAATACAAAATCCTACAATGCTTATTACTTAAGAATGTTAAACATTAGAACGATTTATACTACTGAATGCTAATGCGGTAATGATTTGTACTAAGGAATACAAAATTTTGCAACGATCATTACTTAAGAATGCTAAACATTTCAATGATTTATACTAATGAATGATTAATGCTGAAATGATTTTAATCCATTTACCTCATTTAATTGTAGACCATCTAAAATAAACTTAGCATTATCCTCCTTGACATTTATTCTAGCTCACCGACTGATCTTTGGAAAACCACAAATCGCAGGGCCACATTGAGGACTCAAGACACCAATATGCTCCCAGGCCCAGGTCTATAAAATCAATATATTAGTAAGACTATAACCTTCAACGATCTTAGTCTACAACTACCAAATATGTAATAAACAATTACTTAGACAAATGGCCAAAACCCTGCGACGGTTTTTATACCCATACTCGCACGGTAAAGTTGACTGTACAAGTGTGCGAGCATAGCAGCACCCCATACATAGTTGTCGACTTCATCTAAGTTTTCCAAGAACTGCAGTCACAGGTAACTTAACCTCAAACCAAACAAATCCAAAAAATAAAGTAAGTCCAAAAAAATAAACAAATAAGTTATGCAACTCTTGGTCAACTCATTCAGATGCACATATAGCGGACCGGTCTTTCCAAGAAAAAACTTTTATCGATGTGGAACTGCTTCCACCAAAAATACATTGACCCCAGTTCTCCATCGACATTCCTAGAAGGGTTGTGCACTTATCTCTTGCATTATAGTTTGAATCCCATAATAGGACAACACTTTCATGGCACTTAAGACCAATAATCCGCACCACATCTTCTAGGGTCATGGTGATCTCAAAACCATTAAACTGGAATGTGTTCATCTTATGATTCCACTTATTTACCAGGTGGGTCATGGTGTTCCAGCATGTTTCAAAATAATGCTAGTCCAGAAGGCCGCCGAATTGCATATTTCGTAATCGATCCTTCTGATATTCACTCAGTTGTCCATACCATGACAGAACTACAGACCACTAACACCACCTTCTAAGCTTTTCACCTGGTGCTCTACTTCTCTTTTGACCTCTCTGTAACACAAAATAGCATATTATTCGTATCAAATCAAAATTTGTCTCATTTGTACTTCTACGCGTCATTGTACACAATAATCACTATATATAATAATCGTTGCACACTTGCTATCATAGTAATCGCTCTACATAGTAATCACTATCACAGTAAATCGTCAATAGTAATCACTATACATAGTAATCGCTTTACATAATAATATCTATCACAGTAAATCGTTCACAGTAATCGCTATACATAGTAATCGTTATTGCAATAATCGCTATACATAGTAATCGCTATACATAATAATACCTATAATAGTAAATCATGACAGACATGAGCAATTTACGTACCTTGGTCATATTTTTCTCTTCTTCATCCCCTTCCTCCATCCTCTGCCTTTCTTGTTGCTCCATCGTTCGCTTCTCCTCCTCCCTCCTATGCCTTTCTTGTTCCCCATTCATTCTCTCCTCCTCTACCTTTCTTGTTGCTCCTTCGCCTCCCTCCTTTGCTTTTCTACTTCTTTCTTCCTTCGCTCCTTCGCCTCCCTCCTAAACTTTTCTAATTCTTCCTTCATTTCCCTTTCCTTCTCTTCCTCCTCCTGCTTTTTCCTTTCCCTTTCCTTTTCTTTCTCTTGTTTATTCCTTTTTTTTCCTTATCTTCCTTCTCCTTCATTTGCCTTTCTTTCTCTTTCCTGTCCTCATTTCTTTACCTTTCTTTCTCTTTCTCGTCCTCCTTCTCCTTCTTTTTCCTTTCATTCTTTTCCACGTCCTCCTTCTCCTTCCTTTGTCTTTTCTTCTCTTCCTCTTCCTCCTTCTATTTCTTATTCCTTTGCATTTCCTTCTCTTCCTCATCCTGATTCTTCTTTTTTTGCCTTTCCTCTTCCATCTTCATCATTTATCTTTCTGTATCTTCCTCCTTCTCCTTATTCTTTCTTTGCCTTTTCCTCTCCTCCTTAATTTGCCTTTTCTTCCTTTGCTTTTCCTTCTCTTCGCCATCCTTCTTCTTCTTCATCTTTGGTTCTTCCTCATCCTTCTTTCTTTGCTCTTCAGCCTCAATATCTGATGGATAATGCTCTGCATTATACAATTTCAACACTTTGTCTCTATCTTTATCATTCACAATCTTCATTATATTTTGGTACCTTTCATAACGCTCATATATATGTGACTGGCGGATAATTTCTCCAATAGTCATCTCATCAAATGGCGGAGGCTTTTTTGTCTTACGAGCTTTAGTCATTGCTAACCTGCACAACACATAAATTTAACCACATCATTATATGTTACAACTGCCTCCCCAAGTATATAATATTACAAATTATCCCATTCGTTAAACAATCACCAACATTATAAATCGTCGCAATATTTGGCTTCATAAGTAAACATCGTTGTAAGATTTAGCAAACTTAAGTACAAATTGAGGTAACTTCATAAATACATATCACTACTACTTTAAATGTATAAATTGTTACTGCTTCAAACTTATAAATTGTTGTAGAAATCGCAACCTTCATAAGTACATATTGTTGTAACATTTGAGCTTCATAAGTAAACATTGTTATACGATTTAGCAAACTTAAGTACAAATCATGGTAACTTCATAAATCATAAATACACATCGCTACTGCTTTAAACGTATAAATTATTGTTGCATCGAACGTATAAATTGATACTGCATTAAATGTATAAATCACTAATGCATTCCAACGTACAAATCATTGTAGAAATTTAGCCTTCATAAGTACATATCATTATAATGTTTGGCCTTCATAAGAACAAATCATGTTAACTGTTTTTCGATGCCCAGAAGGTGGATAAGTACAAATTGATTTGTTTTAGTATGAAAATAGGTGTTATTTAGCATGAATATTACAACCAGTTGTAAGATTTAGCATTTAGATTTATAAATTGATTTGTTTACATAACAAAACCTTAAACAAAACTCACTGAAACACCATTAGTTTTGGTAATCCGACAGTGGAGGAGAAACACCCAAAAGGTAGATGCAGCTGTTGGTGGCAACAATGATCCCACTGTGCAGACGACGACAAAGGATGCTTCGGCGGCAAAGGGTGCTTCGACGACAGCAGACTACAACAAAGAGTGCATCGTCAGAGAGAGCTCCTGTTACAGTAGATGGTGCAAATGTTTACTGCTTAGGGCAAAAACAGAACATTTGGACTTTAAAGATTTAACACCATCCTCCCTTTTCTGCATGGAGGATATTTTTGTCCTTTTCTAGAACCGACGTTTCACTTTTCTAGATGGAGGATCTCGAACCATCGTTTCACTTTTCTAGATAGAGAACATTTTTGTCCTTTTCTCGAACCATCATTTTATTGCGAAAATGGCGGGAAAGGGTACTTAAGTCTTTACAACCACACCGGACTCTCACGCTAAGTGATGTCGACACACACGGGGATACGAGCCTCATGTGCTTATATACGTGGCACTCATTCATACCCCCAAACACGGAATGTTTGCTATAGTGCATCTTCGAGGGGGAGGGGGACATATAACCTACTTCAGTTAGATTTGGTCTCCGAAAAGTAAGATAGTCATTCATGGATCTCCTATATCATCTGGACAACCGGCCCAGTCTGCATTTACATACCTTGATACCTGGATTTATTGAATTTTTTAATATGTAAACCAAGCATTATTGTTCCCTTCAAGTAACAAAGTATTTGATTCACATTACTCCAATGAATCTATGTGGGTTCATGCATGAATATACATGCCTTGTTCATTGCATACACAATGTATGATCGAGTGAAAGTAATATACTGCATTGCACTGACTATTCTTTGATAATGTGTTGCATCGTCAAAAGGATCTCCTTCATATCTAAATAGTGATGTGGTTGCTGCTTCTGGAATTTCAACGGGTTTAGCTTCAATCATTCAAGCTCGGTTTAGCGCATCAAGAATATATTTTTTCTATTACAACACCAGTCCACCATTAAGTGGAACAACTTCAAGTCCCATAAAGTAACACAAGGCACCCAAGTCTTTGATGGGTAATTATTTACCAAAATCATGAATCAACTTTCACTACAAGAAATATGGGTTTTACCAGGGCCATTGTAAAATCCATATTACTGGTGCAGAAACCTGTATGCGCCATTATTATACTTGATCTCATTTGGAGTGGTTAGCAGTGGTTTTGGAAATAAGACTGGCTATGGATCCATATAGCCTAAGATCTGTCTCAGATCTACCTGTACCTTTTAGTCCAACTTTTAAGTTCAGGTACGATCAAATAATTATATTTGATCTTTTCTTCTTATCCTTAAGTGAATTCTTGAAACCTGTAAGTTTTTTTAAATATATTCAACCTTAAGTTTTTTTAAATATATTCAACCTTTATTTGGTGCCACGTTTGTTCCATAACTTCTCTTCAATTGCATTTTTATGCATTGTAGTATCATTACAAATCCTTCAGATTAAATGTGAGCTTTCATTGAACATCAGTCGGTGAATTGATGCAAATCCAGTGGAAACCAGTAGTACGAGTCGTTGATTTTCCTCCATTTAATCAAGTCTTCTAAATTGGTAAACTGGTGCAACAAGTCAATTGTAAATCCATAAATGGACATTTAGTGAGCTATATTGCTTGGATAAAAAAAGGATTCATGCATCTAACGACCATTCCTACTTATTATAGAAAAGTAGTGCAAATTTGCAAGCATTTATTATGGAAAGAGTTGTCTAAAAGTAAATAATGTGCATCTGTTGTAAACCATTAGTCTGTAGAAAACCAAACAGAATAAACTTATTGCATATAGGACGTGTCTAGCTTGAATCTAGAAAAGTGAGCTCCATGGTATGACTCATAGCCTCCAGTAAGCACTTCTTTATAGAAAAGTGAGCTCCATGGAAAGAGCTGTCTAAAAGTAAATAATGTGCATCCATTGTAAACCATTAGTCTATAAAAAACCAAAAAGAAGAAACTTATTGCATATAGGACGTGTCTAGCTTGAGAATAAAATGCATGTTGGCTGTTATTCTGTTGCTAACTAATTGAAATTGATTCTGAATTTTGTCTACCATGACCAATCTTATGGGTGCTGAAGCAAAGGCATGACAAGATTTTATAATATTCACATCTAGGTGGCCTTTTTTATTGGATCATTTTCCATATTAGATATTAAGGCATAATCTTGGCAGGTCAACAGTCCGATTGCATATAGATCATATTAATCTTGGTGGTAAAACTGTCCTGTTTGAGTTGTGCATCTTGAGAGTTCTTTCCAGGTTTCTAACCCAGGAGGGAAAGTTTAACCATGCTAAAGAAGCCTTTAAAACTGTAAGCTTCTTATTCAGCTTATTATGTGGCAGTGACTCTAGCTTTCTGATTCATTATTCATCTCTTGTTCTCCAGAGATTTTCTGTGGTGTAGACTAAAGTTTGTATTTATTAAAAATTCATGCCAGATGGGTTTCAAAATGATGAAATCTCCTTTAAATGTTTGGTAGGTCTATATAGCTCCATCAAATCTGATTATGTTTCTGTATTTTGAGTTCTGGATTTCTGATTATGTTTCTGTATTTCGAGTTCTGGATTTCTGATTATGCATCCTTACATCTGTTGCTTCCTGTCCATGTAAATATTCTACAGTAGCTTGAATAAATCATGTGGAGCTTTTTAAAAATGTTTATTTTGTGGGAATGCATTTACCTGATACTGTTGAATCTTATCTGCAACCTTCATTTCTGATCATCCCTCCTTTCTTCCTTTTCGCATTTTATTCCTTTAATGAGTAAGTTACTTGGAACTAAACCTCTTATAATTCTTATCTTGATGCAAGAGAAACCATGAATTTTCATATTCTTTACTGTTTTTTTTTTCATAATACTGTTGTTCATGAATTGAATATATGGCATTTGTTGTATTTCTCTTTTTTGCATTTTAAAAAAAATTAAAGTGTTCTTGCTCGGTTTCTTGGATGGAGATTGAATTTTAGGCTGATTGACATTTTTATCTCTTTTCTATTTCATTAGATCTGAGCAAGACAAAGAGTCAGATCAAGATGTGGTGTTTCTTGGGAGGTAGATGATGAAGGTTTAAGGCAACACATGAGCCAATTTGGTGAATTGGTTGATGCAACAATTATTAAAGTAATTTTTCTAATTAGAATTTTAATTGTTCATTTACTGTTACTGCTTTGTTTGTTTTGAAATATTGGGTGCTTATGCTTCAATACCTTATATTTTGATTTCTACCTCAGTGTTGGAATATTTCATCATGCTGCAGGTTAAGCATGATGTATTTCTGTCTGCAGATTTATTGTTTCTTGCTAACACAAACCCAGATGGTGTTTTCTACACTAAGGTTTTGCCTTGCTTCTGGAAATTGTTATCATTATCTTTGGTTTTCTGGGAAGTAGCTGAGGTATATAAGTTGAGAAATGTTAGTTATGATGCACTATGACTAAATGTAATCTTGGACATCAAACTGCAAATCTTGATGGTGAAACAAATTTGAAGATAAGAAAAGCACTTGAAAGAACATGGGACTCCTGCTTCATGAGAGAGCAGCTGGGTTTAAAGGTAGTGCAGATTATATTTTTTATGCTACTCATATTATTATAGATTTTTTTAATTGTTGTTCTGTATTGTGTTGTCTTACATACGTGTTGTCATTGCTGAAGCTGAAAAACTGCAGTAATATATCTGCAATATATCTATTTAGTCACTGGCGCACTGCCTGCACCGGTGAAAGAGTTTTCACTGGCACCGGTAGTTCACTGGTACCGGTAGTTCACTGGCGCCGGTAGTGTTCCAGTGAAAGACTTTTCACTGCCGCACTGCCTGCGCTAGTGAAAGAGTTTTTACTGTCTCCGTTCGTGCGCCAGTGAAAGGCGCCGGTAGTGCGCCGGTGAAAGTGTTTATTGGCGCAAAAAATGCTTTGCACCAGTGAAACCTTTACCGATGAAACTATCATTGGCACAACCACTAAAAGTTGAATTTCTTATAGTATTTGGTACTGCAAAAAATTAATTCTCCATGATAATAATATCATTAACATATATAAGCACATACAAAATAATTTCTTGAAAATTTTTAATAAATAGAGAACTATTTTTCCTTGACTCAACAAATCCCAAATGCACTAGGTATTCGTGAAGACATTCGAACCAAGCTCTAGGTTCTTGCTTCAGCCCATGTAAAGCACAATTAAGCTTACAAACATAGGTTGGAGAAACATAAATTGAAAACCAGCAGGCTGGGCCATATATACTTTTTCTTTTATAAAACCATACAGAAACATATTATTAACATCCAATTGGTGCAGGATCCAACCTTGACTCACAACAATAGAAAGTACAATTCTAGTAGTAATAGGCTTGATTATAGGACTGAAAGTATCAAAGTAATCTATACCTTGTAGACTATACCCATTGACAACTAAGTGAGCTTTGTACCTAGCAATAGATCTATCTATGTGTCTTAATTTTAAAAATCCACTCACACCCAATAATAGGGATGCAGTGGACCAGGGTGGGGGTGGCCCACCCCGTTTCAAAATTTTGCACTCCATCCTCGCATGGGTTTTGATTTTAACCTTTATCCCCGGTCCATTTCTCATTTCATGTCCTTCATCCTTGGTCCAAACGGGGTCCCCGTTTCCCCGATCCTTCCGCTATGTCGCCTTCTACCGTTAGAGGAAGGAGAAGAGAGAAATGAGAGCTTGCGCGACTCATTAGAGGAAGAAGAGAGGAGAAATTTGATAAAGGGTTTTATGTTAGGGTTAGGAATATATATATATATATATATATATATATATATATATATATATATATATATATATATATATATATATATATATGATTTTATAACATGTATAAGGATATAATGGTATTTTTCTTAACGAGGATGGGGCGGGGTGGGGGCAAGAGTAAGTCCATCCCCGCCTTTGTAAACACCCCAATTTTTTCTCGATCATTTTCAGATACCCCCCTTTCATAGATGCCATCCCTGTAGATCAGTATAGGAGTCTAACCCTAGGTTTGTTCTAGCTTAGGTGTCATTTCACCCCTTTTGTTAGGAAAATTATCATTCTACCCTTAGATCCCTGTCTGTCAGAGTCAACCAAGCTCATTTTGAAGTTTAGAACAGTTAGAATGTTAGTCATTTCTAGCTCCCCTGAGCTCATGATGAGAAAACACTATTCATTTCTGACTATTTTGGCTAAAATTAGTTTATTTCTTGAGAAATGAACTCATTTCTATCTCGAATCCCACTCAATTGTTCCTGAGTCTGTCAATTTTAGTCAATCTTGTTCCCTTGTGTTTAACTTGAGCTCACCAAGGGTTCAAGTGGTCCGGTTTCAGTTCAAATCCATTTTTCATACTGTGGGAGTTCACTTTTGCCCATTTCAGCTCATGTCAGCTGAAATTGAGCTAAGTCCAGTCAGCTCAGTTAGTGTTTGAGCTCTAAATTCAGTTTATCTTAGTATAATTGATCTTCATTCTAGCTCAAATACAACGCAGTCTTGTTACCCACTTCACTTTGGTGTTCATTTCTCACCATTTCTTTGAGAATTGGGTCATTTCTCAGTCAATCGGTCTAGGAGTTTAGTCGAGTCAGTATCTTTTTAGTTTATCTGAGTTTAGAAACCCTAGAAACCAGTTTAATCCAGTTAAAACCTCATTTTCCAGTGTCACTTTCTGCCCTACAGGGGCAAAATCATTCCTCTGAACATTTTTATTCAAAATATCATTTTAGCATTTTTTAAGCTGATACAAGTATCAATCTGGGCTCAGATCAATTCCTTTCCTAAAAAATTTAGTTGTATTTGAGACCCAGTTCATATTTGGATCGGATCTGAAGTTGGATATGATATCCAATTATCAATTCTCATCTTCAAACAAGAATTTTCAATTCTTTGTTAGGGGTCTGGGACTTCAAATCTCTCATCCAGGGTTTGCATTCGGCGTATCATTTCATATCATTTCATGTCATTTTATTGCATTTCATGTGATTGCATTTCATGTGATTGCATGTCATTTTCGAGATCCAACACTCTCATTTTCAAAATATTAAATCCAGATTTGAGTTTAAAAAACCTTTCTTTCGAAATTAATTTCAGAAAACCTGGGTTTTAAATCGATATTTTCCATTTGGTCAACCCCCCAAGGCTTTATATTCCTTTATTTCAAAATATTTTCCTTAGAAAAATTATCTGGATTCATTTTGAACTTGATTTTTAATCAATTTCCAATTTTTATCAATTTCTTCAAGTGGGGCCCATCTGCAATGGCGCCAAATCCTAATTTTTCTAATCTTTATTCAATGTTATTTTATTTCATGTCTTACCTATTTCAAAAATGCAAAAAAAAACATATATCTAGGTGTCTTTTTAAAGATTTTGAAAATCTTGTTTCTAACCCCTTTTATTTTTAAGTTTTAAAATCATTTTTGAAAAACCAAATGAGGCCCACACATGTGGCACCACATTTGAGGGTATTTGAATCCATTAGATTTAATTAGAGTTTTACTTAAGTTATAAGTTTGAAAAGTCAAAGTTTAAATGATTTTAAAACTTCATTTTTATCTTGGCATTTTAACCTTGTTTTTAAAACTTCTAGTTAAGATTTTAAAAACCAAATGTGGGCCCACAGTAGGTGGTGCCACATTTGAGAATTTTCAGAGTTAATTAGGAGTCTTAATTAGGGTTGATTAATTAGATTTTTAATAGGTTGAAACTCCCTAGAAAAATCCCCCCCCCCCCCCTTGGCTTATCTCTTAAGCAATTAAGAGAGTTTCGATAAAACCGAAACTCTAAAAAATGAAGCCTTTTGAAAAATTATAAAAGGGACCCATAGGGGGGTCGACCAGGCCATCTCTCTCTCAATTCTCTCATTGCTTCCTCTCTCCCTCAAGCCTTCTTCCTCCTCCAGCAGCCTCCTCCATTACAACAAGGTAAGCTCCTTGTTCTTCTTCCTTTTTTTGTTTATTTTTTTAAATATTTCCACCATTGCCGCCCCTTCTTGTTAGATTTTTTTTATCTTTTCATTCAAGAACCCATTATCCACGGATCAAGATAATGATCTACTGATCATATATGGTGTTTTTCACATTTTTGATCCATTGAAAACATTTAGATCATATTTATTTTTGTTAAATGCCCGGAAAAGATCGAGATTTGACCTTTCTATAGGTCGAATCCCTCTTTTAATGGCTAAATCAAATTCAATCCATGTTACATTGATTTTTTATTTTTTACATGCTGTGTTTATATTATTTTCATCATCTACATGTTCAAGATCAAGATCCGCATAAATCAAAATATAGCATGATTAGGGTTTTATTTCTAAGATATGCAATTATGGCCGTCTAAGAATGATGTTGTTTCAGTAATTTATTTTTGCTATTTAAATTCTAAATTTTTATGATAGAATCATTCATCTTTTCACAATTTTCAATAAAAAAATTATATTTTTTTGACATCTGTAAACCAATTTTCAAAAATCCAAACCGAAGCATGTTTCTGAACCGGGAAAACGCTGTGTAAATCTAGGGTCATCTTGTCGGAGGCATATCTCCCCAACCAGAGATCGCTTTTCTGATCCGAAAAAAGCAGCGTCCTCGTATGCATGTATAGTTTATACTGTAAAAATTTCATAAATTTCCACTGTCGATTTATATTTTTCTTTAGCCTAAAATCAAACCCTATGTTTCTTGAATCACCAGGCTGGTTCAAATCTTGGTTCGTCTTGTCAGAGCGATATCTTCTTAACCAGAGATGATCTCTATGATTCGTAAAAACAATTATTTTTGTTTGTGTGTATAATTTTCATGGTGTGATTTTTATAATCTTTTATTGTAGTTTTCTATTTTCTTGAATCTCGAGATTAGAGTCTATGTTTCTTCAACCTTCAGTCGCACTTTATAGGCAAGGTCAACTTGCGCTGGTCATATCTCCTTAACCGGAGATCGTATTCCCAATCTATAAAAAAGTCATATCTTACTATGCTTGTCTACTATCTTTTGTGAAATTTTCATAATTTTATATGTTGTTTTGCTATATTTCCTTAAACCCGAAACCGGATCTGTCTTTATTGCATCGTTATGCATAAGCCAGAATCAGGTACATATTGTCGGAGTCATATCTCCCTAACCGAAGATTGTATTCTAGATCTGTAAAAAGAGTTATCTTCATTAATCTATCTAGTTTCTCGCTGTCAAATTTAAAAAAAATTATTGTTGTTTGATATCCAATTCTGGTCTGACATTGTGACAGATAAGGAATTATAGGTAAAATAATATATTTTTCATCTTTTTATTCAATATTTATATCAAAATAATCTCAAAAATATATTTTTTGATTGCATATTATTTTTAAAGTTATTATAAGTGTCCGTGTTGATTTTTATGATTTTTGGAATTCATTTAATGTGTTATTTAGTTATTTCATAAAAACAGGATGCCCGCAGAGTTCCGATTTAACCGAAACAGGGGAAAATTTTGTTATTTTTGCATATTTCATTATTTTTATTCATTATTTCTATGATTTTTTAGTTTGATCATGTTTATAATCATATTAGGGGGCTCTCCACCCTATTTTGTGTTGTTTTGAATCTGTTTGATCCTCAGATTCAGCGTATTACAAGAATCATTTTTGAAAACCCCTGTTTTTAACCCTCTTTTGCAATAAATATCAATTTTAAGAATATTTTGGTCGTTTTCCTTCAAATTCTAAATTTTAAAGTTATTTATTTTCATTATTTATTTAGTTATGCATCATCCGTCATGTTATTTAATGATTTTATTTCATGAAAGCATGAAAAAAGGCTTATATCTGAATAAATCCCTCAATTCCAGACACTATAAGAAATCAGTGGATTAGCGATGGACGTAATCCGTTGCTAATCCATCGCAAATCCGTCACTGAACATTTTAGCGACGGATAACTTTCATCACAATTTCTTATTTGCTAATTAGCGATGGAACATATCTGTCGCTACTTCCATCGCTAATTTGTGATGGATTAGTGAATGCCATGATTCGTCGCGAGGCCGTCACTAATCCACAGAGATTTGGTTTTGCGATAGATACATATATGTCACTATTATAGCGACGAATTTGTGACGAATTACAATCCGTCGCAAAACATTGGCCGAGTCAGTTTTGCGATGGATAAATATCCGTCCCTAATCTATCGCTAAATTGGAGGCCAATACTAATTAGCGATGGATATTATCCATCGCAAAAAAAAAATAAAAAAAAAAATTGTTTTAAATATAAATATTAAGAAAATTTTTCTTGTTATATAATTTATATATCCTGTGTATAAAAAACAAAGTACACATAAAAAATACATATGCAAAGCAGGTGAAACAAATTTAACACTAGTTACAAGGAGAAATTTTTTATCGATCCACTATAATCCTCGCCAAGTTCTAATTATTTACAAGTGAACATATACAAAGAGTTTTGTTTAAAAAACAAGAAGGTGCAACAAATTCAATACATGAATCTAATCTTCGCCAAGATTCAGAGCATCATCTTCTTCATTGTCTCGATCTGCCCCTTCATCCATGCCTCCATCAGCTCCTCTACGCTGATTATCTCCAGCATCCTATAAAAGAACCGAAAGGTTAGTATTGATAAACAAAATATAATGAAATAAATTATATGCAATGCACCTAATCTAAGGCAATCAAAGTAACATGGTTGAATGACACATAGACTAGCAATAAAGTGAAGGACATTAACAGAATTCAGATATGTGTTCTAAGGCTGACAAAAAAAAACCATAGTGATTCAATCATGCAAATATGTGTTCTAATGTTGTCAAAAAAATGTCATAGTGATTCAAGGATGCATATATGGTTTATAAGGCTATCAAATAAATGTGTTATGTATCACAATCATGTATATATGTGTTATAAGGTAGTAAAAAAACTTTCATAGTAATTCAATCATACTTATATGTGTTCTAAGGTTGTCAAAAAACTTTCATAGTAATTCAATCATGCATATATGGTTATTTAGCCGATTTGCATTGCTTTTGCCTTTGCATTCTTTTCTTATTTCTTTTTGCATTGCATTTTTAGCCGCATGCGATGCTTAACACTAAGTATTGCACAATGAGCTCAGCTATGTACCTGCAATGCACATTTATATATTGCAATGCACATTTATATATAGCGAAGAGGGACAAGGGCGGCAGTGAGAGGGGAGGCGCAGTCGAGGACGAACCCCTCCCTCGTAACTCAAGCAATAGGAGGGGGCTCGGCCCCTCCCTTACGAAAAAGGAGAAATGGGAGGGGGCTGAGCCCCTCCCTCAAAACTCAAGAAAAAAAAAGATAGGGAGGGAACTCGACCCCTCTCTGACAAAAAAGAAGGAACGGGTGGGGCAAGGGCCTTGCCTCCGCATGCTGAAAACACCCAGACAGTAGGGGCAAAGCCTCTGCCAACCGGAAGGAATGAGGGAGGTGCCCAAAGCCCCTACCTCGTTCTTTGTCATAGGCGGCAGGGGGTGTCTCCCCTGTCGACCTGTCGAAAAAAACTGGCAGGGGTGCCTCTGCTTGCCAGTCGAAAAAGGAAGACAAGCTAGGGCGCAACCCCTGCTTATCAGCCGAAAAAAAAAACAAAGGACATGCAGCCTTTGCCTATCGGCCGAAAAACAGAAGGAGACGAAGAGGAAGACAACGAGAGATTGGGAGAGAGAGAGCTAATTCATCGCTAATTAGCGATGGAGTTTGAGACAGGATGTTTCTGTCACTATTTTTGTAACAAATTTCAATTTTAGTGACGACTACTTTTCTCTCGCTAATCCATCGCAACTTTGCGATGGAAATAATTCGTCGCCAATTTATGTCGCTAATTAACGATTTTCTTGTAGTGAGATATTGTTAGATAAATCCTGAAAAACCGACATTTGTCCATTAACAAGTTTGCTAATTTTATAGGTAAGCCCAAGATTGTATCTTTTTTTATTTCTCTTTTTTTTTTCTTTAGTTTATTATTGATGTAATGTGTAATATTGGAATAAGAAAATTTATTTTCCTACTTAAATTAGGATGCATTTGCATATAGTTTATTTCATAATATTAATTGCTATTGTTTATCATTCATGCACATATTTCTAATTCACAATGGTCAACACGAATGGCACATACACTCACTTCTAGGGAGTTGATAAACTCGGTGGATTTCATATTTGTGGCCATAGTCAGAATACGAACGAAACCCAAATTTATCATCTTCTTTTAAGTTACAAACAACCTACACTCTTAGGCTATCTTCCAAAAACATTGCATATTTTCAAAGTTTTTCTAAGTATTTTTCCTTTTAGAATTAAATGATATTCATTCAATATATATTCGTGGTCATAGTCAGGGATATATAGCGAATTTATTTCATCTAAATTCTATAAGGCACCAAAAATCCTTTTACAAATAATTTTCTCAAATTCTTCAGAAAATATTTTCACAAATTGCATTCATGTATCATCTAGGTTATATTGCATCATGAAAAGGTTCACAGGGTCACACTCCCATCCCTTTTGATATTTTTTAAATCAATCTCAGAAAAATGGATTTTCTCAAAGTTACTCTAAGTCTTTTTCCTCAAAATCGATTTTCTCAGAAACCCCTTTATTTTTCAAGAAATTTTCAATCTTTTCTAAGTCCAGTTCATGATTTTTCAAGATTTCCTTTTCTTTAAAAGTGTTTTTCCAAGTGTGAAAAATGATGTCTCAATCACCTCTTTTTCCAAGAATTTCCAAATATTCGAAACATACATCATGTTTTCAGTCAAAATTTTCCAAAGTTCATAGCACATGCTTGATTCTTTGTGCATTTAAGAAATAGAATAAATAATTTAGACAATTGAGCAAAGCAAAACAATAAATTGATCCTTGGTTTGATTACCCCTTGTTATGGCCATAGAAACAGTTGAACATCGTATCGACAAGCGAGTCCCTTTCCCGTAAATTTTTCAAAACGAGGGCGAGTTATTTTCAAAACTTTTTCAAGCGGTCAGTTTAACTTGCAAAAGTAAAATTTTCCAATGATAACAGGTTTGACGATCGAGATGGGACCTGTCTTCACCTGATTAATCTAGTGCTTTGCTCTATTCAACTTGTCAAAATCGTGTTCTACAATGTCAGCTTTATTCCATGTGAACCTAGGAGCCTAGAATGAAACTCAGCTGACATGGGAAGCATCTAGACTTAGGCATAGTTTGGTAGGACCGATTGAAAAGGCATTATTCATGTTCACGTAGACTTATGTCTCAGACGATCCTCCTCAATATAGGATTTGATTGAAACATTGTTTGCTTCTCATCAATTTTTTAAAATTCTACTTCTTTAGGTCATTAGAGCCTTTTGTCTTCTTGCATGTTGATCATTTTTCAAAAACAACCCCACCTATTTTTACCTGGCCACCACATTGCTGGGCTTTCTTCCAGAACCATAGTTTGGGACAAAGCCTCACAACTAGGCTACCTATTTGGGTTGACCTCCTCTGCCACGTACCGAGGGCCATAGTCCAAAGTATATCGGCAGACGCTCAAGGATGTTGGAAAACATGAGCCTAGAACCAGAGAAAGTATTTTTATGCCACGTACATCGAGCCTCAGCTCAAGTATATCGACATAGCATGATTGAACACAGATGATCTGAGCCTTAGAGTTAGGATTAAAGTCCTACAACTATTTCAAAATTAGTGCATTTAGAGTCAGCCTTTTAGGGAGTGTTGTATGCACATACTTGTTTGTGCAGGATGTGATTGAATGTATCTTAGTTATTTCCCTTTATTCTCTTTATTTTTTTTATTTATCCAATAATTTTTCTAAAAATCCTGGATTATTTTTTAAATTCTCTATTTTTCTTCAAAATTTCAAATGATTTTTCTTTTCTTTCCTTTCATCTGGATCTCAAATTTCAGCCTTATTTTGATTCTGCCTACAGCTTTTAAAATTCATGTGTTTTTCTAAGTCTTGTTCTGATTTCTTCTTTGTTTTCAGTCTATCCCGATGGCATCTAGTCAGCTTGATTCGTTCTTTTCTCATGGCCATATCTCTTACGAGGTATGGAAAGGTCTTCTTGAACATTAGACTTTGAACACCGGACCTTTCCTTCCTTAGTGGTATTATTCCTGGCTCAAAAACTTCTCTCATATGTTCTCAGACCATCTGAGCGACTGCGGATCAGAACTGGCATCATTAGTGGGCAAGCAGTTCGTCAATGGCAATTTGATTCAAGCGTTGGCAGAGCAGTGGAATCTGCACACCTGTACCTTCTAGTTCTCATGGGAAGAGATGACTCTACTGCTGAAAGAATTTTTAGAGATTATGAGTCTACCTGAGCCAGCTGATCAGCCAGAAGATCCATTAGGGTAGCAGTTTCTGATCAACATCAAGAGACTCGACCCCCGAGATGCTTTATCTTGGATGATTGGGCGTAGATCCTGGCCACTGATAAAAGCATATAAGAGTCAGTGTGTTGACTTGTTTGAGCTGTATCGAC